>NC_086450.1:251134017-251434017 GCF_028390025.1 Pseudophryne corroboree | reverse complement strand
CTAGGGACTTGGATTGTCAGTGCCCGGACGCATTGAGAGACTGTGCATACGGACTGCGGATTGGAAAAATAGGAATTTAAGTACCTACCCGTAAATCCTTTTCTCGTAGTCCTTAGAAGATGCTGGGGTCCACATTAGTACCATGGGTTATAGACGGGTCCACTAGGAGCCACTGGCACTTTAAGAGTTTAATAGTGTGGGCTGGCTAGTTCCTCTATGACCCTCCTACCAGACTCAATCTAGAAACTGTGCCCAAGGAGATGGACAACTTCGATTTTACACAGATAGTGGCGAAATTCACACCAGCTCACACATACAAGGCAAACCAAGCTAACCAGCTCGAAAACTCAGCAACGGCTGAACAATATTACTTAAACAATTTAAAAAAATGTATTTTAACCAAGAACCAAGCAGTACCGAACAAAGAAACCACTGCAGGATCACAAAGCACTGGGCAATAGCCCAGCATCCTCTACGGACTACGAGAAAATGATTTACCGGTAGGTAATTAAAATCCTATTTTCTCTTACGTCCTAGAGGATGCTGGGGTCCACATTAGTACCATGGGGTTGTACCAAAGCTCCCAGAACGGGAGGGAGAGTGCGGAGGCTCCTGCAGAACTGACTGATCAAACTTGAGGTCCTCGGAGGCCAAAGTATCGAACTTGTAGAACTTAGCAAACGTGCTCGACCCTGACCAAGCAGCTGCTCGGCAAAGCTGTAAAGCTGAGACACCCCGGGCAGCCGCCCAGGAAGAACCCACCTTCCGAGTAAAGTGGGCCTTTACAGATTTTGGATACGGCAGTCCTGCCGTAGAATACGCATGCTGGATAGTGAACCGAAACCAACGAGAAATCGTCTGCTTAGAAGCAGGACACCCAAGTTTCTTGGGATCATACAGGATAAACAGAGTCCGATTTTCTGTGACGAGCAGTCCTCTTCACATAAATTTTCAGAGCCCTTACAACATCCAAGGACTTGAGGAGTCAGTAGCAACTGGCACCACAATAGGTTGGTTGATATGAAAAGCCGACACAACCTTTGGAAGGAACTGCTGACGTGTCCGGAGCTTAACCCTCTTTTCATGGAAGATCAAGTAGGGGCTTTTACAAGACAAAGCACCCAACTCCGACACACATCTAGTAGAAGCTAAGGCCAACAAAGTGACAGCCTTCCACGTGAGAAACTTGACCTCAACCTCCTGTAGAGGCTCAAACCAATCTGATTGGAGGAACTGTAACACCACATTAAAATCCCTGGGTGCCGTAGGCGGCAGAAAGGGAGGCTGGATGTGCAGAACCCCTTTCAAGAAAGTCTGAACCTCAGGGAGGGAAGCCAACTGTTTCTGGAATAAAATGGATAAGGCTGAAATCTGGACCTTTACGGATCCCAATCTCAGGCCCATATCCACACCTCCTTGCAGGAAGAGGAGAAACCGTCCTAGTTGAGACTCCACCGTAGGAAACATCTTGGATTCACACCAAGACACATACTTTTTCCAAATGCGATGGTAATGTTTAGACGATACTCTCTTTCTAGCCTGTATCAGGGTAGGAATAACCATGTTCGGAATGCCCTTCCGAGTAAATATCTGGCGTTCAACCTCCATGCCGTCAAACGTAGCCACGCTAAGTCTTGATAAGTGAACAGGCCTTTCTGTAACAGGTCCACCCGAAGAGGAAGAGGCCTCGGATCTTCCAGCAGTAGACCCAGAAGATCCGCGTACCAAGCACTTCTTGGCCAGTCCGGGGCAATGAGGATTGCCTGAACTCTTGATCTCCTTATGAGCTTTAGAATCCTTGGAATGAGTGGAAGTGGAGAAAAAACGTACACCAACTGGAAACCCCACGGAGACACCAGGGCATCCACTGCCACTGCTTACGGGTCTCTTGACCTGGAACAATACCTCCGAAGTTTCTTGTTGAGGCGGGAGGACATCATGTCTATTTGAGGAACCTCCCAAAGATTTGTCACCTCCGTGAACACCTTTGGATGGAGGCCCCATTCTCCTGGATGGAGATCGTGTCGGCTGAGGAAGTCTGCTTCCCAGTTGTCCAGTCCTGGAATGAAGATTGCTGACAACGCCAACGCGTGCTTTTCTGCCCAGAGGAGGATTCTTGTCACCTCTGACATTGCAGCTCTGCTCTTCTTTCCACCTTGTCGGTTTATGTAGGCCACCGTCGTTACATTGTCCGACTGCGCTTGAATGGCCTGATCTTGCAGAAGGTGTGCTGCTTGTAGAAGACCGTTGTACATGGCTCTTAGTTCCAGAATGTTTATTGGAAGGGATTCCTGACTTGACCACCTTCCTTGGAAGGTTTCCCCTTGGGTGACTGTGCCCCAACCTCAGACTTGCATCCGTGGTTAGAAGGATCCAGTTCTGAACCCCGAACCTGCGGCCCTCCAGAAGATCAGGCATTTGCAGCCACCAGAGGAGTGAAATCCTTGCTTTCGGTGACAGACGTATCCTCTGGTGCATGTGTAGATGAGATCTTGACCACTTGTCTAGGAGATCCAGATGGAAGGACCGAGCATGAAATCTGCCGTACTGTAGAGCCTCGTAGGAGGCAACCATCTTCCCCCAAAGGCGAATGCACTGATGAACCGATACCCGGGCTGGATTCAGGACATCCCAGACCATTGTTTGTATCACCAACGCTTTCTCCTCTGGTAGAAACACCCTCTGCACTTCCGTGTCGAGGATCATCCCCAGGAAAGACAATCTCCTTGTCGGCTCCAAATGTGACTTTGGAAGGTTCAGGATCCAACCATGGTCTCTGAGCAGACGAGTCATGAGAGTACTGGACTACAACAGCGTCTCCCTGGTCAATGCATTTATCAGCAGATCATTCAGATATGGAATAATATTCACTTCCTGTCTGTGGAGGAGTGAACACCCTCGGTGCCGTGGAGAGACCGAATGGCAGTGCCTGAAACTGATAGTGATCATCTAACAGAGGAAATCTGAGATAAGCCTGGTGCGGCGGCCAAATCGGAATGTGGAGGTACGCATCCTTGATATCCAGGGATACCAGAAACTCTCCCTCCTCCAGACATGAGATAACCATTTTGAACTTGAACTCCCTCAGATAAGGGTTTAGCGATTTCAAGTAAAAAATCGGTCTGATCGAACCATTCAGTTTTGGTACCACGAAAAGGTTTGAATAGTAACCCATGTGATGCATATGAGGTGCAACTGGAACAATGACTTTTGAATTTTACAATTTTTGGATGGCTTCCTGTAGGATAGCCTTGTCTGTCAGTAAAGCTGGCAAACCTGATTTGAAGAATCGGTGAGGCGGGAGATCTTGAAACTCCAGTCTGTACCCCTGGGACACAATATCCTGTACCCAGGGATCCAGCCGGACGACACCCAGATGTGGCGGAAATGTCTGAGTCTCGCTCCCACCAGCCCTTCTTCCAGGCTCTGCCGTCCACCGTCATGCTGAGGACTTTGAGGTAGCAGAAGCAGGCTTCTGTTCCTTGGAGCCTGTAGGTGCAGGCTTTTTGGATTTTGCACGACCACCTCTAAAGAAGGTGGTAGGAGGCTTGGACTTTTTTGTCTTAGCGGTCCAAAAGGACTGCGATGCAGATGAAGAAACAGATTTCTTTGCCGAAGGCGTAGCTGAGGGAAAAAAAGGTGACTTGCCCGCGGCTGCCGTGGAAAACCACGCATCTAACGCTTCCCCAAATAAAAGCCTGACCTGTGTAGGGTAGGTTCTCCACACTTCTCCTGGATTCCGCATCTGCAGACCATTGGCGTAGCCAGAGTCCCTTGCGAGCTGAGACCGACATGAGACTGTGCATTCAGCGTACCCAGGTCCATCATGGACTCCACCATGAACCCCGCAGAAATGTTACATAAAAACAGTTCAATGTCACTTCTATCCATTTTATCTAAGTCCTCTAGTAACGTGCCTGAACACTTTACTATAGCTTTAGAAATCCATGCACAGGCAATAGTGGGCCTTAACGCCACTCCTGAAGCAGTGTATATGGATTTGAGCATAGTGTCAATTTTACGATCAGCCGGTTCTTTTAATGCGGTAGATCCAGGGACAGGTAAAACCACCTTATTTGACAGTCTTGAGACAGATGCGTCAACTATGGGTGAGTTTTCCCATTTCTCTAACGTCCTAAGTGGATGCTGGGGACTCCGTAAGGACCATGGGGAATAGCGGCTCCGCAGGAGACTGGGCACATCTAAAGAAAGCTTTAGGACTAACTGGTGTGCACTGGCTCCTCCCCCTATGACCCTCCTCCAAGCCTCAGTTAGATTTCTGTGCCCGACGAGAAGGGTGCACACTAGGGGCTCTCCTGAGCTTCTTAGTGAAAGTTTTAGTTTAGGTTTGTTATTTTCAGTGAGACCTGCTGGCAACAGGCTCACTGCATCGAGGGACTAAGGGGAGAAGAAGCGAACTCACCTGCGTGCAGAGTGGATTGGGCTTCTTGGCTACTGGACAATAGCTCCAGAGGGACGATCACAGGCCCAGCCTGGATGGGTCCCGGAGCCGCGCCGCCGCCCCCCTTACAGAGCCAGAAAAGCGAAGAGGTCCGGAAAAATCGGCGGCAGAAGACGTTCCTGTCTTCAATAAGGTAGCGCACAGCACTGCAGCTGTGCGCCATTGCTCTCAGCACACTTCATACTCCGGTCACTGAGGGTGCAGGGCGCTGGGGGGGGCGCCCTGAGACGCAATAAAACATGATAAAAATACCTTACATGGCAAAAAATACATCACATATAGCTCCTGGGCTATATGGATGCATTTAACCCCTGCCAGAATATACAGAAAAACGGGAGATAAGGCCGCCGAAAAGGGGGCGGAGCCTATCTCCTCAGCACACTGGCGCCATTTTCCCTCACAGCTCAGTTGGAGGGAAGCTCCCTGGCTCTTCCCTGCAGTCACTACACTACAGAAAGGGTTAAAAAAAGAGAGGGGGGCACTAATTAGGCGCAGTATTAAAACATACAGCAGCTATAAGGGGAAAAACACTTATATAAGGTTATCCCTGTATATATATATATATATATATATATATATATATAGCGCTCTGGTGTGTGCTGGCATACTCTCCCTCTGTCTCCCCAAAGGGCTAGTGGGGTCCTGTCCTCTATCAGAGCATTCCCTGTGTGTGTGCTGTGTGTCGGTACGTTTGTGTCGACATGTATGAGGAGAAAAATGATGTGGAGACGGAGCAGAGTGTCTGTAACAGTGATGTCACCACCTAGGGGGTCGACACCTGAGTGGATGTACTGTTGAAAATTACGGGACAGTGTCAGCTCTATATAAAAAAAAAAACAGTGGTTGACATGAGACAGCCGGCTACTCAGCTTGTGCCTGTCCAGACGTCTCATAGGCCGTCAGGGGCTCTAAAGCGCCCGTTACCTCAGATGGCAGATACAGACGCCGACACGGATACTGACTCCTGTGTCGACGGTGAAGAGACAACCGTGATTTCCAGTAGGGCCACACGTTACATGATTGAGACAATGGAAAATGTTTTATACATTTCTGATAATACGAGTACCACCAAAAAGGGGTATTATGTTCGGTGAGGGAAAAACTACCTGTAGTTTTCCTGAATCTGAGAAATAATAAGATTTTACTTACCGATAAATCTATTTCTCGTAGTCCGTAGTGGATGCTGGAGACTCCGTCAGGACCATGGGGATTAGCGGCTCCGCAGGAGACAGGGCACATCTAAATAAAGCTTTAGGATCAGGTGGTGTGCACTGGCTCCTCCCCCTATGACCCTCCTCCAAGCCTCAGGATACTGTGCCCGGACGAGCGTACACAATAAGGAAGGATTTTGAATCCCGGGTAAGACTCATACCAGCCACACCAATCACACCGTACAACTTGTGATCTGAACCCAGTTAACAGTATGACAACGTAGGAGCCTCTGAACAGACGGCTCACAACAAGAACAACCCGATTTTTTTGTAACAATAACTATGTACAAGTATTGCAGACAATCCGCACTTGGGATGGGCGCCCAGCATCCACTACGGACTACGAGAAATAGATTTATCGGTAAGTAAAATCTTATTTTCTCTAACGTCCTAGTGGATGCTGGGGACTCCGTCAGGACCATGGGGATTATACCAAAGCTCCCAAACGGGCGGGAGAGTGCGGATGACTCTGCAGCACCGAATGAGAGAACTCCAGGTCCTCTTTAGCCAGGGTATCAAATTTGTAGAATTTTACAAACATGTTCTCCCCCGACCACGTAGCTGCTCGGCAGAGTTGTAATGTCGAGACCCCTCGGGCAGCCGCCCAGGATGAGCCCACCTTCCTTGTGGAATGGGCCTTGACAGATTTAGGCTGTGGCAGGCCTGCCACAGAATGTGCAAGTTGAATTGTGCTACAAATCCAACGAGCAATCGTCTGCTTAGAAGCAGGAGCACCCAGCTTGTTGCAGCAGTATAAACAGCGAGTCAGATTTTCTGACTCCAGCCGTCCTTGAAATATATATTTTCAATGCCCTGACAACGTCCAGCAACTTGGAATCCTCCAAATCGCTAGTAGCCGCAGGCACCACAATAGGCTGGTTCAGGTGAAACGCTGACACCACCTTAGGCAGAAAATGAGGACGCGTCCGCAGTTCTGCCCTGTCCGAATGGAAAATCAGATATGGGCTTTTATACGATAAAGCCGCCAATTCTGACACTCTCCTGGCTGAAGCCAGGGCCAGTAGCATGGTTACTTTCCATGTAAGATATTTCAAATCCGCCGATTTGAGTGGCTCAAACCAATGGGATTTGAGAAAATCCAAAACTACATTAAGGTCCCACGGAGCCACTGGGGGCACAACCGGGGGCTGTATATGTAGTACTCCTTTTACAAAAGTCTGGACTTCAGGAACTGAAGCCAATTCTTTCTGGAAGAAAATCGACAGGGCCGAAATTTGAACCTTAATGGACCCCAACTTGAGGCCCATAGACAATCCTGTTTGCAGGAAATGTAGGAATCGACCCAATTGAAATTCCTCCGTGGGGGCCTTCCTGGCCTCACACCACGCAACATATTTTCTCCAAATGCGGTGATAATGTTGTGCAGTCACCTCCTTCCTGGCTTTAACCAGTGTAGGAATGACCTCTTCTGGGATGCCTTTTTCCCTTAGAATTCGGCGTTCAACCGCCACGCCGTCAAACGCAGCCGCGGTAAGTCTTGGAATAGACACGGTCCCTGCTGAATCAGGTCCCGTCTTAGAGGTAGAGGCCACGGATTTTCCGTGAGCATCTCCTGAAGTTCCGGGTACCAAGTTCTTCTTGGCCAATCCGGAGCCACGAGTATCGTTCTTACTCCCCTTTGCCGTATAATTCTCAGTACTTTGGGTATGAGAGGCAGAGGAGGAAACACATACACTGACTGGAACACCCACGGTGTTACCAGAGCATCCACAGCTATTGCCTGAGGGTCTCTTGACCTGGCGCAATACCTGTCCAGTTTTTTGTTGAGGCGAGACGCCATCATATCCACCTTTGGTTTTTCCCAACGGTTCACAATCATGTGGAAGACTTCTGGATGAAGTCCCCACTCTCCCGGGTGTAGATCGTGTCTGCTGAGGAAGTCTGCTTCCCAGTTGTCCACTCCCGGAATGAACACTGCTGACAGTGCTATCACATGATCTTCCGCCCAGCGAAGAATCCTTGCAGCTTCTGCCATTGCTCTCCTGCTTCTTGTGCCGCCCTGTCTGTTTACGTGGGCGACTGCCGTGATGTTGTCCGACTGGATCAACACCGGCTGACCCTGAAGCAGGGGTTTTGCCAGGCTTAGAGCATTGTAAATCGCTCTTAGCTCCAGTATATTTATGTGAAGAGACATCTCCAGGCTTGACCATACTCCCTGGAAGTTTCTTCCCTGTGTGACCGCTCCCCAGCCTCTCAGACTGGCATCCGTGGTCACCAGGACCCAGTCCTGTATGCCGAATCTGCGGCCTTCTAACAGATGAGCACTCTGCAACCACCACAGAAGAGACACCCTTGTCCGTGGCGATAAGGTTATCCGCTGATGCATCTGCAGATGCGATCCGGACCATTTGTCCAGCAGATCCCACTGAAAAGTTCGTGCGTGGAATCTGCCGAATGGGATTGCTTCGTAAGAAGCCACCATCTTTCCCAGGACTCTTGTGCATTGATGCACAGACACTTTTCCTGGTTTTAGGAGGTTCCTGACAAGTTCGGATAACTCCTTGGCTTTCTCCTCCGGAAGAAACACCTTTTTCTGAACCGTGTCCAGAATCATTCCCAGGAACAGCAGACGTGTTGTCGGGGTCAACTGAGATTTTGGAAAATTCAGAATCCACCCGTGTTGTTGCAGCACTACTTGGGTTAGTGCTACTCCGTCCTCCAGCTGTTCTCTGGACCTTGCCCTTATCAGGAGATCGTCCAAGTAAGGGATAATTAATACGCCTCTTCTTCGCAGAAGAATCATCATTTCGGCCATTACCTTGGTAAAGACCCGAGGTGCCGTGGACAATCCAAACGGCAGCGTCTGAAACTGATAATGACAGTTTTGCACCACGAACCTGAGGTACCCTTGATGTGAAGGGCAAATTGGGACATGCAGGTAAGCATCTTTTATGTCCAGGGACACCATAAAGTCCCCTTCTTCCAGATTCGCTATCACTGCTCTGAGTGATTCCATCTTGAACTTGAATTTTTGTATGTACAGGTTCAAAGATTTCAGATTTAGAATAGGTCTTACCGAGCCGTCCGGCTTCGGTACCACAAATAGCGTGGAGTAATACCCCTTTTCCTGTTGTAGGAGGGGTACCTTGACTATCACCTGCTGAGAAAACAGCTTGTGAATGGCTTCCAATACCGTCGCCCTGTCTGAGGGAGACGTTGGCAAAGCAGACTTTAGGAACCGGCGAGGGGGAGACTTCTCGAATTCCAACCTGTAACCCTGAGATACTACCTGCAGGATCCAGGGGTCCACCTGTGAGCAAGCCCACTGCGCGCTGAAATTCTTGAGTCGACCCCCCACCATTCCTGAGTCCGCTTGTAAAGCCCCAGCGTCATGCTGAGGGCTTTGCAGAACCCGCGGAGGGCTTCTGTTCCTGGGAAGGAGCTGCTTGCTGCCCTCTCTTACCCTTTCCTCTGCCTCGGGGCAGATATGACTGTCCTTTTGCCCGCTTCTTATAGGACCGAAAGGACTGCGGCTGAAAAGACGGTGTCTTTTTCTGTTGGGAGGGGGTCTGAGGTAAAAAGGTGGATTTCCCGGCAGTTGCCGTGGCCACCAAATCCGATAGACCGACGCCAAATAATTCCTCCCCTTTATACGGCAATACTTCCATATGCCGTTTGGAATCCGCATCACCTGACCACTGTCGTGTCCATAAACTTCTTCTGGCAGATATGGACATCGCACTTACTCTCGATGCCAGAGTGCAAATATCCCTCTGAGCATCTCGCATATAAAGAAAAGCATCCTTTAATTGCTCTAAAGTCTGTAAAATACTGTCCCTATCCAGGGTATCAATATTTTCAGTCAGGGAATCCGACCAGACCACCCCAGCACTGCACATCCAGGCTGAGGCGATGGCTGGTCGCAGTATAACACCAGTATGTGTGTATATACTTTTTAGGGTAGTTTCCAGCCTCCTATCAGCTGGATCCTTGAGGGCGGCCGTATCAGAAGACTGTAACTCCACTTGTTTTGATAAGCGTGTGAGCGCCTTATCCACCTTAGGGGGTGTTTCCCAGCGCGCCCTTACCTCTGGCGGGAAAGGGTATAATGCCAATAACTTTTTTGAAATTAGCACTTTGCTATCTGGGTTAACCCACGCTTCATCACATACATCATTCAATTCCTCTGATTCAGGAAAAACTACAGGTAGTTTTTTCACCCCCCACATAATACCCCTTTTTGTGGTACTTGTAGTATCAGAGATATGCAAAGCCTCCTTCATTGCCGTGATCATATAACGTGTGGCCCTACTGGAAAATACGTTTGTTTCTTCACCGTCGACATTAGATTCAGTGTCCGTGTCTGGGTCTGTGTCGACCGACTGAGGTAAAGGGCGTTTTACAGCCCCTGACGGTGTCTGAGACGCCTGGGCAGGTACTAACTGGTTTTCCGGCCGTCTCATGTCGTCAACTGATTTTTGTAATGTGCTGACATTATCACGTAATTCCATAAACAAAGCCATCCATTCCGGTGTCGACTCCCTGGGGGGTGACATCACCATTACCGGCAATTGCTCTGCCTCCACACCAACATCGTCCTCATACATGTCGACACACACGTACCGACACACAGCAGACACACTGGGAATGCTCTATTGAAGACAGGACCCCACTAGCCCTTTGGGGAGACAGAGGGAGAGTTTGCCAGCACACACCCAAGCGCTATAATATATATGGGAACAACCCTATATAAGTGTTGTATCCTTATAGCAGCTTAAATATAGTAATATCGCCAAAAAAAGTGCCCCCCCTCTCTGTTTTACCCTGTTTCTGTAGTGCAGTGCAGGGGAGAGTCCTGGGAGCCTTCCTCACAGCGGAGCTGAGCAGGAAAATGGCGCTGTGTGCTGAGGAGAATAAGCCCCGCCCCCTATTTCGGCGGGCTCTTCTCCGGAGTTTGTGAGATCTGGCAGGGGTTAAATACATCCATATAGCCTCAAGGGCTATATGTGATGTATTTTTTAGCCATAAAAAGATATTATACATTGCTGCCCAGGGCGCCCCCCCAGCGCCCTGCACCCTCCGTGACCGCTGTGTGAAGTGTGCTGACAACAATGGCGCACAGCTGCAGTGCTGTGCGCTACCTCAGGAAGACTGAAAAGTCTTCTGCCGCCTGCTTCTGGACCTCTTCCATCTTCGGCATCTGCAAGGGGGGTCGGCGGCGCAGCTCCGGGACCGGACTCCATGGCTGGGCCTGTGTTCGATCCCTCTGGAGCTAATGGTGTCCAGTAGCCTAAGAAGCCAATCCATCCTGCACGCAGGTGAGTTGACTTCTCTCCCCTAAGTCCCTCGATGCAGTGAGCCTGTTGCCAGCAGGACTCACTGAAAATAAAAAACCTAAAAACTTTTTCTAAGCAGCTCTTTAGGAGAGCCACCTAGATTGCACCCTGCTCGGACGGGCACAAAAACCTAACTGAGGCTTGGAGGAGGGTCATAGGGGGAGGAGCCAGTGCACACCACCTGATCCTAAAGCTTTATTTTTGTGCCCTGTCTCCTGCGGAGCTGCTAATCCCCATGGTCCTGACGGAGTCCCCAGCATCCACTAGGACGTTAGAGAAAAAATGAGGTGTGTGATGATGCGTGGGTTTCCCCCCGATAACAATTGATAATTTCTTAAAAAGTATTGGCTGTATACCCTTTCCCGCCAGAGGTTAGGGTGCGTTGGGAAACACCCCCTAGGGGGGATAAGGCGCTCACACGCTTGTAAGAACAAGGGCTCTACCCTCTCATGAGATGGCCGCCCTTAAGGATCCTGCTGATTGAAAGCAGGAGGGTATCCAAAAATGTATTCACACACATACTGGTGTTATACTGCGACCAGCAATCGCCTCAGCCTGGAGGTGCAGTGCTGGGTTGGCATGGTCGGATTCCCTGACTGGAAATATTGATATCCTAGATAAGGATAGTATATTATTGCCTATAGAGCATTTAAAAGATGCATTTCTATATATGCATGATGCACAGCGGAATATTTGCCGACTGGCATCAAGTATAAGTGCGTTGTCCAATTCTACCAGTAAAATGGTCAGGTGATGCGGATTCCAAACGGCATTTGGAAGTATTGCCTTTGAAAGGGGACATTTGGGGTCGGTCTTTTAGACCTGGTGGCCACGGCAACAACTGGGAAATCCACGTTTGTACCCCAGGTCGCCTCTCAAAATAAGACGCCGTATTATCAGGCGCAGTCCTTTGTTGGCAAGCGGACAAAAGGTTCCTCTTTTCTGCTCGTGACAGAGGGAGAGGAAAAAGGCTGAAGAGATTACCCAGTTCCCAGGAACAGAAACCCTTTCCCGCCTCTGCAAAGCCCTCAGTATGACGCTAGGGCCTTACAAGCTCAGGCACGGTGGGGGCCCGTTCTCAATGAATTTCAGTGCGCAGTGGGCTCACTCGCAAGTAGACCCCTGGATCCTTCAGGTAATATCTCAAGGGTACATATTGGAATTCGAGACGTCTCCCCCTCGCCGTTTCCAAAAGTCGGCTTTACCGACGTCTCCCTCTGACAGGGAGGCAGTTTTGGAAGCCATTCACAAGCTGTATTCCCAGCAGGTGATAATCAAGGTACCCCTCCTGCAACAGGGAACGGGGTATTATTCCACACTATTGTGGTACCGAAGCCAGACGGCTCGGTGAGACCGATTCTAAATCTAAAATCTAAAATCTTTGAACACTTACATACAGAGGTTCAAATTCAAGATTGAGTCACTCAGAGCAGTGATTGCGAACCTGGAAGAAGGGGACTACATGATGTCTCGGGACATCAAGGATGCTTACCTTCATGTCAAAATTTACCCTTCTCACCAAGGGTACCTCAGGTTATGGTACAGAACTGTCACTATCAGTTCAGACGCTGCCGTAGGGATGGTCCACGGCACCCCGGGTCTTTACCAAGGTAATGGCCGAAATGATATCCCTTCGAAGGAAGGGAATTTTAGTTATCCCTTACTTGGACGATTCCCTGATAAGGGTAAGATCCAGGGAACAGTTGGAAGTCGGTGTAGCACTATCTCAGGTAGTGTTGCGGCAGCACGATTGGATTCTCAATATTCCAAAATCGCAGCTGGTTCCGACGACTTGTCTTCTGTTTCCTAGGGATGTTCCTGGACACAGTCCAGAAAAAAGGTGTTTCTCCCGGAAGAGAAAGCCAGGGAGTTATCCGAGCTAGTCAGGAACCTCCTAAAACCAAACCAAGTCTCAGTGCATCAATGCACAAGGGTTCTGGGTAAAAATGGTGGCTTCCTACGAAGCAATCCCATTCGTTAGATTCCACGCAAGAACTTTCCAGTGGAACCTACTGGACAAATGGTCCGGGTCGCATTTTCAGATGCATCAGCGGATAACCCTGTCACCAAGGACAAGGGTATCCATCCTGTGGTGGTTGCAGAGTGCTCATCTTCTAGAGGGCCGCAGATTCGGCATTCAGGACTGGGTCCTGGTGACCACGGATGCCAGCCTGCGAGGCTGGGGAGCAGTCACACAGGGAAGGAATATCCAGGGCTTAGGGTCAAGCCTGGATACATCACTTCACATAAATATCCTGAAGCTAAGGGCCATTTACAATGCTCTAAGCTTAGCAAGACCTCTGCTTCAAGGTCAGCCGGTGTTGATCCAGTCGGACAACATCATGGCAGTCACCCACGTAAACAGACAGGGTGGCACAAGAAGCAGGAGGGCAATGGCAGAAGCTGCAGGGATTCTTCACTGGGCGGAAAATCATGTGATAGCACTGTCAACAGTATTCATTCCGGGAGTGGACAACTGGGAAGCAGACTTCCTCAGCACGACCTCCACCCGGGAGAGTGGGGACTTCACCCAGAAGTCGTCCACATGATTAAAAAACTCGACAGGTATTGCGCCAGGTCAAGAGACCCTCAGGCAATAGTTGTAGACGCTCTGGTAACACCGTGGGTGTACCAGTCAGTGTATGTGTTCCCTTCTCTGCCTCTCATACCCAAGGTACTGAGATTGATAAGATGGAGAGGAGAAAGCACTATATTCGTGGCTCCGGATTGGCCAAGAAGGACTTGGTAACCGGAACTTCAAGAGATGCTCACGGAGGATCCGTGGCCTCTACCTCTAAGAAGGGACCTGCTCCAGCAAGGACCCTGTCTGTTCCAAGACTTACCGCGACTGCGTTTGACGGCATGCCGGTTGAACACCGAATCCTGAAGGAAAAAAGGCATTCCGGATGAAGTCATCCATATCCTGATCTAAAGCCAGGAAGGATGTAACCGCAAAAACATTATCACCGCAATTGGCGAAAATATGTTGCGTAGTGCGAGGCCAGTAAGGCCCGACGGAGGAAATTCAACTGGGTCGATTCCTACATTTCCTGCAAACAGGAGTGTCTATGGGCCTGAAATTGGGGTCCATTAAGGTTCAGATTTCGGCCCTGTCAATTTTCTTTCAAAAAAGAACTAGCTTCAGTCCCTGAAGTTTAGACGTTTGTAAAAGGGGTACTGCATATACAGCCTCCTTTTGTGCCTCCAGTGGCAATTTGGGATCTCAATGTAGTTTGGGTTCCAAAAGTCACATTGGTTTGAACCACTTAAATCTGTGGAGTTAAAATATCTCACATGGAAAGTGGTCATGCTGTTGGCCCTGGCCTGGGCCAGGCGCGTGTCAGAATTGGCGGCTTTATCCTGTAAAAGCCCTTATCTGATTTTCCATTCGGACAGGGCGGAATTGAGGACTCGTCCTCAGTTTCTCCCTAAGGTGGTTCCAGCGTTTTCACCTGAACCAACCTATTGTGGTGCCTGCGGCTACTAGGGACTTGGAGGAATCCAAGTTGCTGGATGTTGTCAGGGCCCTGAAAATATGTTTCCAGGACGGCTGGAGTCAGGAAATCTGACTCGCTGTTTATCCTGTATGCACCCAACAAGCTGGGTGCTCCTGCTTCTAAGCAGACTATTGCTCGTTGGATTTGTAGTACAATTCAGCTTGCACATTCTGTGGCAGGCCTGCCACAGCTAAAATCTGTAAAAGCCCGTTCCACAAGGAAAGTGGGCTCATCTTGGGCGGCTGCCCGAGGGGTCTCGGCTTTACAACTTTGCCGAGCAGCTACTTGGTCAGGGGCAAACACGTTTGCTAAATTCTACAAATTTGATACCCTGGCTGAGGAGGACCTGGAGTTCTCTCATTCGGTGCTGCAGAGTCATCCGCACTCTCCCGCCCGTTTGGGAGCTTTGGTATAATCCCCATGGTCCTTACGGAGTCCCCAGCATCCACTTAGGACGTTAGAGAAAATAAGAATTTACTTACCGATAATTCTATTTCTCTTAGTCCGTAGTGGATGCTGGGCGCCCATCCCAAGTGCGGATTGTCTGCAATACTTGTACATAGTTATTGTTACAAAAATCGGGTTATTATTGTTGGGAGCCATCTTTTCAGAGGCTCCTCTGTTATCATACTGTTACCTGGGTTCAGATCACAAGTTATACGGTGTGATTGGTGTGGCTGGTATGAGTCTTACCCGGGATTCAAAATCCTTCCTTATTGTGTACGCTCGTCCGGGCACAGTATCCTAACTGAGGCTTGGAGGAGGGTCATAGGGGGAGGAGCCAGTGCACACCAGTTAGTCCTAAAGCTTTCTTTAGATGTGCCCAGTCTCCTGCGGAGCCGCTATTCCCCATGGTCCTTACGGAGTCCCCAGCATCCACTACGGACTATGAGAAATAGAATTATCGGTAAGTAAATTCTTATTTTTACCTATCCTCCTCAGGGAAAGGAAAAGCAACCAGAAGCCTTTTGGGGATCTGGAATTTTTTTCTCCAGGGTTTCCCAGGATTTTTCAAATAAGCCCTTTAATTCTTTAGATGCAGGGAAGGTTAGCAAGGCTTTCTTATTGTCTGTGAAGTAAGCCTCCTCAACATGCTCAGGTGGTGTGTTAATGTGTAACACATCCCTAATGGCCTCAATCACGAGCTGCACCCCCTTTGCCAAGGATGCCGCCCCCCTAAGCACATCCCCATCACCATCTGCTGTGTCAGAGTCGGTATCCGTGTCATTTTGCATAATCTGAGCAAGTGAACGTTTCTGTGGGAATATGTTGGAGGATTTAGAAGGCATAGGAACAGAACCTGCCCAAACTGCCATAAAATTCTTTAAAACCTGCGTTTCAGTCTCAGTATTAGCTACCCTATTAGATATCTGAGAGATCATTCCCTTAATAGAAGTCAGCCATTCTGGTTCAGTAATAGGAATGAGACAAAACATTACATTCCTGGGTACATGGAATGGATTCCTCTGGAGAAGAAATGTCCTCTGCAGCATAAGACACAGAGTCCTTGGACATGGATATGTGAGAAAACATACACCCACACCCAGGAAAATGTCAGACACAGTTTCCCTCCCATGTACGCTCAGAGAAACACAGAACTTGGAGCCAGCACACACACAGCGCTTCACTAGGTAGTTATAAAACAAACACCCGGCGCTGACTGTGCACCCTTAATAGACGACACATAACCTCCCCCCCCCCTTCTACAACCCCCTGGTACCGCACAGGATAGCTTGAGTCGTGTGGAGGGACAGCTCTCCCGGTCAGTGTCTCTGTAGCTGGATCTGCAAGAACGATGCTGGGTACGCTCTGAACGCTGCTGGGTACGCTCTGAGAAGCTCCACCCCCTGAAGATGGCGTGTCTTCCCGCACTTTCAAATTTTATACTGGTCGGAGGATTAGTACTAGCAGTGTAACCATGGTCCCTTAAAGATGTTTAGTGACCAGTGTAGGGTATTATGTCGCTGGCTCAGGGCGCCCCTCCTAGTGCCGCACTGATGTGCATTCCCACCCTGTTGCCGCCATTCACACCAGCTCCTCGCTTCTCGAGGCACCAGTGACACTCGCCACCAGAATCTTCTGGCTCTGTTAGGGGGTGGCGGCATGATGCGGGAGTGAGCAGTCGCCTGGGGCGGCAAACGATCACCCCCCTCAGGAGCTCAGTGTGCTGTCAGCAGAGATAGTGGCCATTAACCTCCCAGGGAGGGACATTACTCCCCCCCCTAAGTCCCACGAAGCAGGGAGGCTGTTGCCAGCAGCCTCCCTGTGCCAAACTCTAAGAAAAATAAGAAAACTAGGAAAACTCCTATGGAGCTCCCCTAGCTGTGACCGGCTCCATCGGGCACATTTTCTAAACTGAGTCTGGTAGGAGGGGCATAGAGGGAGGAGCCAGACCACACTGTTAAACTCTGAAAGTGCCAATGGCTCCTTGTGGAACCGACTATACCCCATGATAATAATGTGGACCCCAGCATCCTCTAGGACGTAAGAGAAAACCATTTTAAGACTGTTTCTGCCAGTGTGGGCACTGTGTACAGTGTACTGAGACGCAGTCGTGTACTGTGTATAGAAACGCATTCCGCTCCAGTTAGAAGCCGTGCATCTCCGTACCCTCATGCCATAATGGCCGGCGCCCCGCTAACCGGGATGCCGGCTTAGTACTCACCACTCTTCTGGCTCTGTTAGGGGTGGCGGCGTGCTGTGGGAATGTACGTTCGCCGTGGTAGGGCTTGCGAATAGTTCCCTCAGGAGCTCAGTCTACTGTCAGTGGGGAATGGGACTATTAACCCTTTAAGAGGTTGGGCCGTCCACCCACTCAGTCCCACGAAGCAGGCAGACTGGTGCCAGCCCTGCCTGAAAATAGGATTTTAATTACCTATCAGTAAATCCTTTTCTCGTAGTCCGTAGAGGATGCTGGAGTCCGGTTAGTATCATGGGGTATAGACGGGTCCTTTGGGAGCCACTGGCACTTTAAGAGTTTAATAGTGTGGGCTGGATCCTCCCTCTATGCCCCTCCTACCAGACTCAGTCTAGAAACTGTGCCTGAGGAGATGGACATATTTCAAGAGAAGGAAATAGATAGTGGTGAGATTCACACCAGCTCACAGATAACAAAAAGGAAAGCCAAGCTAACCAACTTGGAACAATTCAGCAATGGCTGAAACAACAATACTGAAACAAGTAAAATTGCAGGAATACAAAGCACTGGGCGGGCGCCCAGCATCCACTACGGACTACGAGAAAAGGATTTACCGGTAGGTAATTAAAATCCTATTTTCTCTTACGTCCTAGAGGATGCTGGGGTCCACATTAGTACCATGGGGATGTACCAAAGCTCCCAGAATGGGAGGGAGAGCGCAGAGGCTCCTGCAGAACTGTTTGACCGAACTTAAGGTCCTCAGAGGCCAAAGTATCGAACTTGTAGAATTTAGCAAACGTGTTCAACCCTGATCAAGTAGCTGCTCGGCAAAGCTGTAAAGCCGAGACATACACCGGGCAGCTGCCCGGGAAGAACCCACTTTATGAGTAGTGGGTCTTAACAGATTTTGGAAATGGCAAGCCAGCCGTAGAATACGCATGCTGGATAGAAAACCTGATCCAACAAGAAATCGTCTGCTTAGAAGCAGGACACCCAACCTTGTTGGGATCATAAAGGACGAACAAAGCGTCCGACTTCCTGTGACGAGAGGTTCTATTCACATAAATCTTCAAAGCCCTTACCACATCCAAGGACTTTGAGGTAACTGAGGAGTCAGTAGCCACTGGCACCACAATAGGTTGGTTGGTTGATATGAAAGCAGACACAACCTTAGGAAGAAATTGCTGACGCGTTCTGAGCTCAGCCCTATCTTCATGGAAAATCAAATAAGGGCTCTTGCAAGACAAAGCCCCCAATTAAGACACACGTCTAGCAGATGCCAATGCCAACAGTGCGACTGCATTCCAAGTAAGAAACTTGACGTCCACCTCCTGCAAAGGTTCGAACCAATCCGATTGCAGGAACTGCAGCACCACATTAAGATCCCAAGGTGCCGTAGGAGGCACAAAGGGAGGTTGGATGTGCAGAACCCCTTTCAATAAAGTCTGAACCTCAGGGAGGGCAGCCAATTGTTTCTGGAGGAAAATGGAAAAGGCCGAAATTTTGACTTTTATGGAGCCCAAGCGTAGGCCCACATCCTCCCCAGCCTGTAGAAAAAGGAAAAAACGTCCTAGTTGAAACTCTACCATTGGACACTTCTTGGATTCACACCAAGACACATACTTTTTCCAAATGTGATGGTAATGTTTAGACGTAACTCCCTTCCTAGCCTGAATTAGGGTAGGAATTACCTTTTTGGGAATGCCCTTCCGAGCTAAGATCTGGCCTTCAACCTCCATGCGGTCAAACGTAGCCACGGTAAGTCTTGATAGGCGACTGGCCCCTGTTGAAGATCCGCATACCAAGCCCTCCTTGGTCAGTCCGGAGCAATGAGGATCACCTGAACTCTTGTTCTTTTTATTAGTTTGAGAATTCTTGGGATGAGTGGAAAAAGAGGTAACACATACACTGAGTGGAACACATGTGAAGATGTGATCCTGACCATTTGTCCAGGAGATCCAGCTGGAAAGACCTTGCATGGAATCTTCCGTACTGAAGAGCCTCGTAGGAGGCTACCATCTTCCCAGGAAGGCGAATGCACTGATGAACCGATACCCGGGCTGGATTCAGGACATCCCAGACCATTGTTTCTATCACCAACGCTTTCTCCTCTGGTAGAAACACCCTCTGCACTTCCGTGTCGAGGATCATCCCCAGGAAAGACAATCTCCTTGTCGGCTCCAAATGTGACTTTGGAAGGTTCAGGATCCAACCATGGTCTCTGAGCAGACGAATCATGAGAGTACTGGACTGCAACAGCGTCTCCCTGGTCAATGCATTTATCAGCAGATCATTCAGATATGGAATAATATTCACTCCCTGTCTGCGGAGGAGTGAACACCCTCGGTGCCGTGGAGAGACCGAATGGCAGTGCCTGAAACTGATAGTGATCATCTAACAGAGGAAATCTGAGATAAGCCTGGTGCGGCGGCCAAATCGGAATGTGGAGGTACGCATCCTTGATATCCAGGGATACCAGAAACTCTCCCTCCTTCAGACATGAGATAACCATTTTGAACTTGAACTCCCTCAGATAAGGGTTTAGCGATTTCAAGTAAAAAATCGGTCTGACCGAACCATTCAGTTTTGGTACCACGAAAAGGTTTGAATAGTAACCCATGTGATGCATATGAGGTGCAACTGGAACAATGACTTTTGAATTTTACAATTTTTGGATGGCTTCCTGTAGGATAGCCTTGTCTGTCAGTAAAGCTGGCAAACCTGATTTGAAGAATCGGTGAGGCGGGAGATCTTGAAACTCCAGTCTGTACCCCTGGGACACAATATCCTGTACCCAGGGATCCAGCCGGACGACACCCAGATGTGGCGGAAATGTCTGAGTCTCGCTCCCACCAGCCCTTCTTCCAGGCTCTGCCGTCCACCGTCATGCTGAGGACTTTGAGGTAGCAGAAGCAGGCTTATGTTCCTTGGAGCCTGTAGGTGCAGGCTTTTTGGATTTTGCACGACCACCTCTAAAGAAGGTGGTAGGAGGCTTGGACTTTTTTGTCTTAGCGGTCCAAAAGGACTGCGATGCAGATGAAGAAACAGATTTCTTTGCCGAAGGCGTAGCTGAGGGACGAAAAGGTGACTTGCCCGCGGCTGCCGTGGAAAACCACGCATCTAACGCTTCCCCAATAAAAGCCTGACCTGTGTATTGTAGGTTCTCCACACTTCTCCTGGATTCCGCATCTGCAGACCATTGGCGTAGCCAGAGTCCCTTGCGAGCTGAGACCGACATGAGACTGTGCATTCAGCGTACCTAGGTCCTTCATGGACTCCACCATGAACCCCGCAGAAATGTTACATAAAAACAGTTCAATGTCACTTCTATCCATTTTATCTAAGTCCTCTAGTAACGTGCCTGAACACTTTACTATAGCTTTAGAAATCCATGCACAGGCAATAGTGGGCCTTAACGCCACTCCTGAAGCAGTGTATATGGATTTGAGCATAGTGTCAATTTTACGATCAGCCGGTTCTTTTAATGCGGTAGATCCAGGGACAGGTAAAACCACCTTATTTGACAGTCTTGAGACAGATGCGTCAACTATGGGTGAGTTTTCCCATTTTTCCTATCCTCCTCAGGGAAAGGAAAAGCAACCAGAATCCTTTTGGGGATCTGGAATTTTTTTCTCCAGGGTTTCCCAGGATTTTTCAAATAAGCCCTTTAATTCTTTAGATGCAGGGAAGGTTAGCAAGGCTTTCTTATTGTCTGTGAAGTAAGCCTCCTCAACATGCTCAGGTGGTGTGTCAGTAATGTGTAACACATCCATAATGGCCTCAATCACGAGCTGCACCCCCTTTGCCAAGGATGCCGCCCCCCTAAGCACATCCCCATCACCATCTGCTGTGTCAGAGTCGGTATCCGTGTCATTTTGCATAATCTGAGCAAGTGAACGTTTCTGTGGGAATATGTTGGAGGATTTAGA
The DNA here is from genome assembly GCF_028390025.1 of Pseudophryne corroboree. Classification (NCBI taxonomy): domain Eukaryota; kingdom Metazoa; phylum Chordata; class Amphibia; order Anura; family Myobatrachidae; genus Pseudophryne; species Pseudophryne corroboree. The sequence continues at coordinate 251,412,983 of NC_086450.1, read as the reverse complement.
AGGCATAGGAACAGAACCTGCCCAAACTGCCATAAAATTCTTTAAAACCTGCGTTTCAGTCTCAGTATTAGCTACCCTATTAGATATCTGAGAGATCATTCCCTTAATAGAAGTCAGCCATTCTGGTTCAGTAATAGGAATGAGACAAAACATTACATTCCTGGGTACATGGAATGGATTCCTCTGGAGAAGAAATGTCCTCTGCAGCATAAGACACAGAGTCCTTGGACATGGATATGTGAGAAAACATACACCCACACCCAGGAAAATGTCAGACACAGTTTCCCTCCCATGTACGCTCAGAGAAACACAGAACTTGGAGCCAGCACACACACAGCGCTTCACTAGGTAGTTATAAAACAAACACCCGGCGCTGACTGTGCACCCTTAATAGACGACACACAACCCCCCCCCCCCCTTCTACAACCCCCTGGTACCGCACAGGATAGCTTGAGTCGTGTGGAGGGACAGCTCTCCCGGTCAGTGTCTCTGTAGCTGGATCTGCAAGAACGATGCTGGGTACGCTCTGAACGCTGCTGGGTACGCTCTGAGAAGCTCCACCCCCTGAAGATGGCGTGTCTTCCCGCACTTTCAAATTTTATACTGGTCGGAGGATTAGTACTAGCAGTGTAACCATGGTCCCTTAAAGATGTTTAGTGACCAGTGTAGGGTATTATGTCGCTGGCTCAGGGTGCCCCTCCTAGTGCCGCACTGATGTGCATTCCCACCCTGTTGCCGCCATTCACACCAGCTCCTCGCTTCTCGAGGCACCAGTGACACTCGCCACCAGAATCTTCTGGCTCTGTTAGGGGGTGGCGGCATGATGCGGGAGTGAGCAGTCGCCTGGGGCGGCAAACGATCACCCCCCTCAGGAGCTCAGTGTGCTGTCAGCAGAGATAGTGGCCATTAACCTCCCAGGGAGGGACATTACTCCCCCCCCTAAGTCCCACGAAGCAGGGAGGCTGTTGCCAGCAGCCTCCCTGTGCCAAACTCTAAGAAAAATAAGAAAACTAGGAAAACTCCTATGGAGCTCCCCTAGCTGTGACCGGCTCCATCGGGCACATTTTCTAAACTGAGTCTGGTAGGAGGGGCATAGAGGGAGGAGCCAGACCACACTGTTAAACTCTGAAAGTGCCAATGGCTCCTTGTGGACCCGACTATACCCCATGATAATAATGTGGACCCCAGCATCCTCTAGGACGTAAGAGAAAACCATTTTAAGACCGTTTCTGCCAGTGTGGGCACTGTGTACAGTGTACTGAGACGCAGTCGTGTACTGTGTATAGAAACGCATTCCGCTCCAGTTAGAAGCCGTGCATCTCCGTACCCTCATGCCATAATGGCCGGCGCCCCGCTAACCGGGATGCCGGCTTAGTACTCACCACTCTTCTGGCTCTGTTAGGGGTGGCGGCGTGCTGTGGGAATGTACGTTCGCCGTGGTAGGGCTTGCGAATAGTTCCCTTAGGAGCTCAGTGTACTGTGAGTGGGGAACGGGACTATTAACCCTTTAAGAGGTTGGGCCGTCCACCCACTCAGTCCCACGAGGCAGGCAGACTGGTGCCAGCCCTGCCTGAAAATAGGATTTTAATTACCTACCGGTAAATCCTTTTCTCGTAGTCCGTAGAGGATGCTGGAGTCCGGTTAGTACCATGGGGTATAGACGGGTCCTTTGGGAGCCACTGGCACTTTAAGAGTTTAATAGTGTGGGCTGGATCCTCCCTCTATGCCCCTCCTACCAGACTCAGTCTAGAAACTGTGCCTGAGGAGATGGACATATTTCAAGAGAAGGAAATAGATAGTGGTGAGATTCACACCAGCTCACAGATAACAAAAAGGAAAGCCAAGCTAACCAACTTGGAACAATTCAGCAATGGCTGAAACAACAATACTGAAACAAGTAAAATTGCAGGAATACAAAGCACTGGGCGGGCGCCCAGCATCCACTACGGACTACGAGAAAAGGATTTACCGGTAGGTAATTAAAATCCTATTTTCTCTTACGTCCTAGAGGATGCTGGGGTCCACATTAGTACCATGGGGATGTACCAAAGCTCCCAGAATGGGAGGGAGAGCGCAGAGGCTCCTGCAGAACTGTTTGACCGAACTTAAGGTCCTCAGAGGCCAAAGTATCGAACTTGTAGAATTTAGCAAACGTGTTCAACCCTGATCAAGTAGCTGCTCGGCAAAGCTGTAAAGCCGAGACATACACCGGGCAGCTGCCCGGGAAGAACCCACTTTATGAGTAGTGGGTCTTAACAGATTTTGGAAATGGCAAGCCAGCCGTAGAATACGCATGCTGGATAGAAAACCTGATCCAACAAGAAATCGTCTGCTTAGAAGCAGGACACCCAACCTTGTTGGGATCATAAAGGACGAACAAAGCGTCCGACTTCCTGTGACGAGAGGTTCTATTCACATAAATCTTCAAAGCCCTTACCACATCCAAGGACTTTGAGGTAACTGAGGAGTCAGTAGCCACTGGCACCACAATAGGTTGGTTGGTTGATATGAAAGCAGACACAACCTTAGGAAGAAATTGCTGACGCGTTCTGAGCTCAGCCCTATCTTCATGGAAAATCAAATAAGGGCTCTTGCAAGACAAAGCCCCCAATTAAGACACACGTCTAGCAGATGCCAATGCCAACAGTGCGACTGCATTCCAAGTAAGAAACTTGACGTCCACCTCCTGCAAAGGTTCGAACCAATCCGATTGCAGGAACTGCAGCACCACATTAAGATCCCAAGGTGCCGTAGGAGGCACAAAGGGAGGTTGGATGTGCAGAACCCCTTTCAATAAAGTCTGAACCTCAGGGAGGGCAGCCAATTGTTTCTGGAGGAAAATGGAAAAGGCCGAAATTTTGACTTTTATGGAGCCCAAGCGTAGGCCCACATCCTCCCCAGCCTGTAGAAAAAGGAAAAAACGTCCTAGTTGAAACTCTACCATTGGACACTTCTTGGATTCACACCAAGACACATACTTTTTCCAAATGTGATGGTAATGTTTAGACGTAACTCCCTTCCTAGCCTGAATTAGGGTAGGAATTACCTTTTTGGGAATGCCCTTCCGAGCTAAGATCTGGCCTTCAACCTCCATGCGGTCAAACGTAGCCACGGTAAGTCTTGATAGGCGACTGGCCCCTGTTGAAGATCCGCATACCAAGCCCTCCTTGGTCAGTCCGGAGCAATGAGGATCACCTGAACTCTTGTTCTTTTTATTAGTTTGAGAATTCTTGGGATGAGTGGAAAAAGAGGTAACACATACACTGAGTGGAACACATGTGAAGATGTGATCCTGACCATTTGTCCAGGAGATCCAGCTGGAAAGACCTTGCATGGAATCTTCCGTACTGAAGAGCCTCGTAGGAGGCTACCATCTTCCCAGGAAGGCGAATGCACTGATGAACCGATACCCGGGCTGGATTCAGGACATCCCAGACCATTGTTTCTATCACCAACGCTTTCTCCTCTGGTAGAAACACCCTCTGCACTTCCGTGTCGAGGATCATCCCCAGGAAAGACAATCTCCTTGTCGGCTCCAAATGTGACTTTGGAAGGTTCAGGATCCAACCATGGTCTCTGAGCAGACGAATCATGAGAGTACTGGACTGCAACAGCGTCTCCCTGGTCAATGCATTTATCAGCAGATCATTCAGATATGGAATAATATTCACTCCCTGTCTGCGGAGGAGTGAACACCCTCGGTGCCGTGGAGAGACCGAATGGCAGTGCCTGAAACTGATAGTGATCATCTAACAGAGGAAATCTGAGATAAGCCTGGTGCGGCGGCCAAATCGGAATGTGGAGGTACGCATCCTTGATATCCAGGGATACCAGAAACTCTCCCTCCTTCAGACATGAGATAACCATTTTGAACTTGAACTCCCTCAGATAAGGGTTTAGCGATTTCAAGTAAAAAATCGGTCTGACCGAACCATTCAGTTTTGGTACCACGAAAAGGTTTGAATAGTAACCCATGTGATGCATATGAGGTGCAACTGGAACAATGACTTTTGAATTTTACAATTTTTGGATGGCTTCCTGTAGGATAGCCTTGTCTGTCAGTAAAGCTGGCAAACCTGATTTGAAGAATCGGTGAGGCGGGAGATCTTGAAACTCCAGTCTGTACCCCTGGGACACAATATCCTGTACCCAGGGATCCAGCCGGACGACACCCAGATGTGGCGGAAATGTCTGAGTCTCGCTCCCACCAGCCCTTCTTCCAGGCTCTGCCGTCCACCGTCATGCTGAGGACTTTGAGGTAGCAGAAGCAGGCTTATGTTCCTTGGAGCCTGTAGGTGCAGGCTTTTTGGATTTTGCACGACCACCTCTAAAGAAGGTGGTAGGAGGCTTGGACTTTTTTGTCTTAGCGGTCCAAAAGGACTGCGATGCAGATGAAGAAACAGATTTCTTTGCCGAAGGCGTAGCTGAGGGACGAAAAGGTGACTTGCCCGCGGCTGCCGTGGAAAACCACGCATCTAACGCTTCCCCAATAAAAGCCTGACCTGTGTATTGTAGGTTCTCCACACTTCTCCTGGATTCCGCATCTGCAGACCATTGGCGTAGCCAGAGTCCCTTGCGAGCTGAGACCGACATGAGACTGTGCATTCAGCGTACCTAGGTCCTTCATGGACTCCACCATGAACCCCGCAGAAATGTTACATAAAAACAGTTCAATGTCACTTCTATCCATTTTATCTAAGTCCTCTAGTAACGTGCCTGAACACTTTACTATAGCTTTAGAAATCCATGCACAGGCAATAGTGGGCCTTAACGCCACTCCTGAAGCAGTGTATATGGATTTGAGCATAGTGTCAATTTTACGATCAGCCGGTTCTTTTAATGCGGTAGATCCAGGGACAGGTAAAACCACCTTATTTGACAGTCTTGAGACAGATGCGTCAACTATGGGTGAGTTTTCCCATTTTTCCTATCCTCCTCAGGGAAAGGAAAAGCAACCAGAATCCTTTTGGGGATCTGGAATTTTTTTCTCCAGGGTTTCCCAGGATTTTTCAAATAAGCCCTTTAATTCTTTAGATGCAGGGAAGGTTAGCAAGGCTTTCTTATTGTCTGTGAAGTAAGCCTCCTCAACATGCTCAGGTGGTGTGTCAGTAATGTGTAACACATCCATAATGGCCTCAATCACGAGCTGCACCCCCTTTGCCAAGGATGCCGCCCCCCTAAGCACATCCCCATCACCATCTGCTGTGTCAGAGTCGGTATCCGTGTCATTTTGCATAATCTGAGCAAGTGAACGTTTCTGTGGGAATATGTTGGAGGATTTAGAAGGCATAGGAACAGAACCTGCCCAAACTGCCATAAAATTCTTTAAAACCTGCGTTTCAGTCTCAGTATTAGCTACCCTATTAGATATCTGAGAGATCATTCCCTTAATAGAAGTCAGCCATTCTGGTTCAGTAATAGGAATGAGACAAAACATTACATTCCTGGGTACATGGAATGGATTCCTCTGGAGAAGAAATGTCCTCTGCAGCATAAGACACAGAGTCCTTGGACATGGATATGTGAGAAAACATACACCCACACCCAGGAAAATGTCAGACACAGTTTCCCTCCCATGTACGCTCAGAGAAACACAGAACTTGGAGCCAGCACACACACAGCGCTTCACTAGGTAGTTATAAAACAAACACCCGGCGCTGACTGTGCACCCTTAATAGACGACACACAACCCCCCCCCCCCCTTCTACAACCCCCTGGTACCGCACAGGATAGCTTGAGTCGTGTGGAGGGACAGCTCTCCCGGTCAGTGTCTCTGTAGCTGGATCTGCAAGAACGATGCTGGGTACGCTCTGAACGCTGCTGGGTACGCTCTGAGAAGCTCCACCCCCTGAAGATGGCGTGTCTTCCCGCACTTTCAAATTTTATACTGGTCGGAGGATTAGTACTAGCAGTGTAACCATGGTCCCTTAAAGATGTTTAGTGACCAGTGTAGGGTATTATGTCGCTGGCTCAGGGTGCCCCTCCTAGTGCCGCACTGATGTGCATTCCCACCCTGTTGCCGCCATTCACACCAGCTCCTCGCTTCTCGAGGCACCAGTGACACTCGCCACCAGAATCTTCTGGCTCTGTTAGGGGGTGGCGGCATGATGCGGGAGTGAGCAGTCGCCTGGGGCGGCAAACGATCACCCCCCTCAGGAGCTCAGTGTGCTGTCAGCAGAGATAGTGGCCATTAACCTCCCAGGGAGGGACATTACTCCCCCCCCTAAGTCCCACGAAGCAGGGAGGCTGTTGCCAGCAGCCTCCCTGTGCCAAACTCTAAGAAAAATAAGAAAACTAGGAAAACTCCTATGGAGCTCCCCTAGCTGTGACCGGCTCCATCGGGCACATTTTCTAAACTGAGTCTGGTAGGAGGGGCATAGAGGGAGGAGCCAGACCACACTGTTAAACTCTGAAAGTGCCAATGGCTCCTTGTGGACCCGACTATACCCCATGATAATAATGTGGACCCCAGCATCCTCTAGGACGTAAGAGAAAACCATTTTAAGACCGTTTCTGCCAGTGTGGGCACTGTGTACAGTGTACTGAGACGCAGTCGTGTACTGTGTATAGAAACGCATTCCGCTCCAGTTAGAAGCCGTGCATCTCCGTACCCTCATGCCATAATGGCCGGCGCCCCGCTAACCGGGATGCCGGCTTAGTACTCACCACTCTTCTGGCTCTGTTAGGGGTGGCGGCGTGCTGTGGGAATGTACGTTCGCCGTGGTAGGGCTTGCGAATAGTTCCCTTAGGAGCTCAGTGTACTGTGAGTGGGGAACGGGACTATTAACCCTTTAAGAGGTTGGGCCGTCCACCCACTCAGTCCCACGAGGCAGGCAGACTGGTGCCAGCCCTGCCTGAAAATAGGATTTTAATTACCTACCGGTAAATCCTTTTCTCGTAGTCCGTAGAGGATGCTGGAGTCCGGTTAGTACCATGGGGTATAGACGGGTCCTTTGGGAGCCACTGGCACTTTAAGAGTTTAATAGTGTGGGCTGGATCCTCCCTCTATGCCCCTCCTACCAGACTCAGTCTAGAAACTGTGCCTGAGGAGATGGACATATTTCAAGAGAAGGAAATAGATAGTGGTGAGATTCACACCAGCTCACAGATAACAAAAAGGAAAGCCAAGCTAACCAACTTGGAACAATTCAGCAATGGCTGAAACAACAATACTGAAACAAGTAAAATTGCAGGAATACAAAGCACTGGGCGGGCGCCCAGCATCCACTACGGACTACGAGAAAATGATTTACCGGTAGGTAATTAAAATCCTATTTTCTCTTACGTCCTAGAGGATGCTGGGGTCCACATTAGTACCATGGGGAAGTACCAAAGCTCCCAGAACGGGAGGGAGAGCGCAGAGGCTCCTGCAGAACTGTTTGACCGAACTTAAGGTCCTCAGAGGCCAAAGTATCGAACTTGTAGAATTTAGCAAACGTGTTCAACCCTGATCAAGTAGCTGCTCGGCAAAGCTGTAAAGCCGAGACACACACCGGGCAGCTGCCCGGGAAGAACCCACTTTATGAGTAGTGGGTCTTAACAGATTTTGGACATGGCAAGCCAGCCGTAGAATACGCATGCTGGATAGAAAACCTGATCCAACAAGAAATCGTCTGCTTAGAAGCAGGACACCCAACCTTGTTGGGATCATAAAGGACGAACAAAGCGTCCGACTTCCTGTGACGAGAGGTTCTCTTCACATAAATCTTCAAAGCCCTTACCACAGGCCTGGCCAACCTGTGGCTCTCCAGATGTTGTGAAACTACACATCCCAGCATGCCCTGCCACAGTTTTAGCCTTCCCTAATAGCAAAACTGTAGCAAAGCATGATGGGACTTGTAGTTTTACAACAGCTGGAGAGCCACAGGTTGGCCAGGCCTGCCTTACCACATCCAAGGACTTTGAGGTAACTGAGGAGTCAGTAGCCACTGGCACCACAATAGGTTGGTTGGTTGATATGAAAAGCAGACAACCTTAGGAAGAAATTGCTGACGCGTTCTGAGCTCAGCCCTATCTTCATGGAAAATCAAATAAGGGCTCTTGCAAGACAAAGCCCCCAATTCAGACACACGTCTAGCAGATGCCAATGCCAACAGTGCGACTGCGTTCCAAGTAAGAAACTTGACGTCCACCTCCTGCAAAGGTTCAAACCAATCCGATTGCAGGAACTGCAGCACCACATTAAGATCCCAAGGTGCCGTAGGAGGCACAAAGGGAGGTTGGATGTGCAGAACCCCTTTCAATAAAGTCTGAACCTCAGGGAGGGCAGCCAATTGTTTCTGGAGGAAAATGGAAAAGGCCGAAATTTGGACTTTTATGGAGCCCAAGCGTAGGCCCACATCCACCCCAGCCTGTAGAAAGAGGAAAAAACGTCCTAGTTGAAACTCTACCATTGGACACTTCTTGGATTCACACCAAGACACATACTTTTTCCAAATGTGATGGTAATGTTTAGACGTAACTCCCTTCCTAGCCTGAATTAGGGTAGGAATTACCTTTTTTGGAATGCCCTTCTGAGCTAAGATCTGGCGTTCAACCTCCATGCGGTCAAACGTAGCCACGGTAAGTCTTGATAGGCGACTGGCCCCTGTTGAAGATCCGCATACCAAGCCCTCCTTGGTCAGTCCGGAGCAATGAGGATCACCTGAACTCTTGTTCTTTTTATTAGTTTGAGAATTCTTGGGATGAGTGGAAATAGAGGTAACACATACACTGAGTGGAACACATGTGAAGATGTGATCCTGACCATTTGTCCAGGAGATCCAGCTGGAAAGACCTTGCATGGAATCTTCCGTACTGAAGAGCCTCGTAGGAGGCTACCATCTTCCCAGGAAGGCGAATGCACTGATGAACCGATACCAGGGCTGGATTCAGGACATCCCGTACCATTGATTGGATCACCAACGCTTTCTCCACCGGTAGAAATACTCTCTGCACTTCCGTGTCGACAGTCTTCTCGTCGGTTCCAAATGTGACTTTGGGTGGTTTAGGATTCACCAATGATCCTGGAGTAGTCGAGTTGAGAGAGCTGTACTCGGCAACAGCCTCTCCCTGGAAGATGCTTTTATCAGCAGATTGTCCAGATATGGAATTATGTTCACTCCATGCTTGCGGAGGAGTAGCATGATCTCTGCCATGACCTTGGTGAACACTCTCGGTGCTGTGGAGAGGCCAAACGTCAGCGCTTGGAACAGATAGTGACAATCCAGTAGCGCAAATCTGAGATAAGCCTGGTGAGGTGGCCATATCGGAATGTGAAGGTATGCATCCTTGATATCCAGGGATACTAGAAATTCCCCTTGCTCCAGACCTGATACCACCGCTCTCAGAGATTCCATCTTCAATTTGAATTCCCTTAAGTAGGGGTTCAATGATTTTAGGTTTAAAATCAGCCTTACCGAACCATCCGGTTTCGGCACCACAAACAGGTTGGAATGATAACCCCTGTGGTGTAGGGTAGGTGGAACTGGGACATCTGTGTTGACCAATTTTTGAATGGCTTCCTGTAGGATAGCACATTCTGCCAGCAAAACTGGTAAGCCTGATTTGAAGAATCTGTGAGATGGGAGTTCCTGAAACTCCAGTCTGTAGCCCTGGGTAACAATTTCCGTCACCAAGGGGTCTAGGCCTGATGACGCCCAGATGTGACTGAAATTTTTTAGTCTTGCTCCCACCTGCCCGATCCCCAGGCTGGGAGTTCCACCGTCATGCTGACGATTTTGAGGAGACAGAACCTGGTTTCTGTTCCTGAGAACCTGTCGGTGCAGGTTTTCTGGATTTTCCCCGACCACCCCTAAAGAAGGTGGAAGGGGATTTGGATTTTTTAAATTTTGCGGTCCCGAAAGGACTGCAGTGTTGACGTATGATTAGATTTCCTAGTCATTGGAGCTGCTGAGGGTAAAAAGGTCGACTTACCCGCAGTTGCCATGGAAATCCACATATCCAATGCGTCCCCAAACAGAGCCTGTGAAGGGTAGGTTCTCCACACTATTCTTGGATTCTGCATCCGCAATCCATTGGTGTAGCCAGAGTCATCTGCGTGCTGATACTGCCATCGAAGTAGTCCTTACATTCAGCATTCCAAGGTCTTTCATGGCTTACACCATGAACCCAGCAGAATCCTGTATGTGGCGCAAAAAACAAATCAATGTCACACCTATCCATAGAATCTAAGTCCTTTAGTGATTGATGTGCCTGACCACTTTACTATGGCTTTAGAAATCCACGCACAAGCAATAGTGGGTCTTAAAGCCATGCCTGTAGCTGTGTAAATAGAGTTGAGCGTAGTCTCAATCTTGCGGTCAGCCGGCTCCTTTAGGGCAGTTGAACAAGGGACAGGTAAAACCACCTTTTCAGATAACCTAGATACAGAAGCGTCTACTATAGGTGGTGTTTCCCATTTCTTCCTATCCTCTTCAGGGAAAGGAAAAGCAATGCGAATTCTTTTAGGGATCTGGAAATTTCTCTCTGGGTTTACCCAGGATTTTTCAAATATAGAGTTCAGCTCTTTAGAAGCAGGGAAGGTGAGAGAGGATTTCTTATTTTCTGTAAAATAAGATTCCTCTTTCGGCTCGGATACCTTCTCAGTAATATGCAAAACATCTCTAATGGCTTCAATCATCAACTGCACCTCTTTAGCAAGCGATGCATCCCCCCCTGGATATCCCCATCACAGTCCCCTGTATCAGAGTCGGTATCAGTGTCAACTTGCATTATTTGGGCAAGTGTACGTTTCTTATGGTATGTAGGTGGGGTATGGAAGTGAGTAGGAGCTGAATGCTGTAACCCCTCGACAGACTTCCTCAAAAACTGCGTTTCTTTCTCATTATGTGACATCCTAGATGAAATCTGTATTATCATTCCCCTTAAAGAATCCACCCACGGAGGCTCGGATTCGACAGGTTGGCAAAGCACATTGCAGTCCTGAGTACATGGGATAGACTCTTCAGGGGAAGATATACACTCTGCAGCACAGGATACAGAGCCCTTAGACATGGTAATGTGGATAAATGCACATATACACACACGCACAGGAAATGTCAGAAACAGTTTCCACAGAGTACCTTCGGAGAGTCACAAAGTATAAGGAGCCAGCCACACAGCGCCCCAGTAGGCAGTTAACAGAATAAACGGCCGGCGCTGACTGAGTAACCTTAATAAGATAAACAGTTGTTATAACACTCTCCCCCATGTCTATAACACCCTGGTACCACAGAGGTTGCTGGAGTTCTGAGGGCAGCGCTCAGTGTCAGTGTCTCATCTGTGTGATCTGCAGGGAGAAAATGGCGGTGGTGAGTGCAGGATCCACTCTGAGGAATAACCCTGGTCCCTGTAATGGCACGTCTTCCTGCACTTAATGGATTATACTGGCCTGAGATTTTGTGCGGCTAACAGCGGGATTAGCCCGTTAGCATATTTGACCAGTGTAGGGTATGTGCGCTGGCCAAGGACGCCCCTCACAGCGCCGTAAACAATGTGCCACTGAGCCTTCCGGAGCGCAGCCTGTCAGAGCTGCGCTCCCACTATTGTGCCGGCGACCTGCTTCCCATGCCGCCGACGTCATACTCACCACTCTTCTTTCTTCTGGCTCTGTTAGGGGGTGGCGGCCGTGCTGCGGGAGTGAGCGGTCGCCTCGTGGGCTTGCTATCAGCACCCTCAGGAGCTCAGTGTCCTGTCAGTGGAGATAGAGAACAATTAACTTCTAGAGTTGGTTCCTACTCACCTCCCCTAAGTCCCACGAAGCAGGGAGGCTGTTGCCAGCAGCTTCCTGTACCTAACTAATCTCAAAAAACAATAAAACTAGAAAAGCTCCTAAGAGCTGCTCTAGCTGTGACTGGATTCTCCGGGCACATTTTCTAAACTGAGTCTGGTAGGAGGGGCATAGAGGGAGGAGCCAGCCCACACAATTAAACTCTTAAAGTGGCAATAGCTCCCAAAGGACCAGTCTATACCCCATGGTACTAAACGGATCACAGCATCCTCTAGGACGTAAGAGAAAATAACAAACATATAAAATAAATGCAGAAAACTCTTCAGGAGCTTCCATAAGCAGTGTAACCAGCTCTTCCGGGCACATTTTCTAAACTGAATCTGGTAGGAGGGGCATAGAGAGAGGAGCCAACCCACACTATCATGGCTTCTAGTGGACCCGTCTATATCCCATGATACTAAATGGAACCCCAATATATATATACTCTAGTACGCAAGAAAAACTCTGTTTTTCATTTCGCCAAATGCCTATTCAATCGTCCGTGAAAATGTTTTTTTGCGGTAATTTTACCGCAAATTTCAATTCACCAACTCTGAGCAGGTGATAAACATGGGGAAAGACCTTTTTTAAGTTAAAAATGTTGGAATTTGGTTTTGAACCTCTGGAACAACCCCCTGAATGACTAATTAGGCACTTAGACCTTTTTAATCATTTTTTAATTGGCCAATAATATGTTATCTTGGGGGTGAAAAAGAACAGAATTATGGAAATTGGGGTTCAAGGTATGGGACAGGTATATTAGCATGCTTTATGAGTGGGACAAGTGTTTTTAGACTTGCTGATGGCAGTAATCGTTCTGTTTCCATTTTTTTAAAATCCCCTATAATGACCCAAATATATACTTATACCAATTTTTATGTACCCAAAGAATAAATTTGCTTTAAAGAATTGCTTTCTATAATATTTTTTACCTTTTATACTGTTATCCGATGATAGTTTAGCTTTTTGGGGGGTACGGACAGATTTACACATTTTTCACTTTCGGCACCAATTTTCGCGGCAATGCCGTTTTTGCTAATTTGCATTTGAATAGGGTGAATCGTGAGAGCATGCATACCCATGAAAACACAGTTTTTGCGGCGAAAAAGAAACTGCAATAAATTTCTGCGATTTTGTTGCTAATTGAATTACCCCCTAAGTATCATTTCATGAAACAATCCTTCATTTCCTTTTTTGATGTTCAGCTGTAACCATAAAAGAATTGTTATGAAATATGTACTCTTAAAAATTGACATGACTAACTGTACGGTAAGGTGGTAATGCATCACAAGACAGAGTGGTCAGGTTGAATTATACAGAAACGAAAAGGTTCTGAAACCGCACTGGAACTAATTTGTCAGTAACTGATTAGATGATAAGCTATGTACCAACATGCTGACCGTAATTTTATGAAAATCTATATTGGCTCTTAATTGGTGGTGCTCCCATATAACAAGTCCAAATAGACTGTACAAGAGAGCGTTTTTGCGTAAGATGCAAAGAAAAGGGGACTAAATGCCTTCTCCGGGGCACACTTATAAATTCATAGATTAGTGTATGGTTAAAAATGTACTTTTAATTCATAATTTAAAAAAAAGTAGAAATACAAATACATACACCAGGTTATATTGCGGCATATCCCTGCTCTTTTAAGAAAATCCAATTGCAACTGATCATAAGTCAGTGAACATTTGTAGCGAAAATATAACAAGTGTGTACATAGAGGTATCCGGAGACCTTCAATTTATCTATAAATAGGGTTAATTCAAACGGTCTGATCTTCCTATTATGCATCACTCACCATCGTCTTAAAAAGACACCACAGATGTTACCAAAAGTTGTTTTTGTTGGCGTTTGTATGTACTCCCTTTTTTGGGTTGTTTTGCCTAAAATGAATATCCTAATTGCAACCCAAACGTTGTTGCCCACCAATCAGTCGTGTGGGTAACCAACTTACATGCAGATGTTTAACCAATGATAACCTGTTTTCATATCTCTGATATATGTCAGGCAAGAAAACTGTTGGCGGTAATCCACTGATCAATCATAAGGGCAATACCCCTCCAACACCATCGAGACAGTGAAAAAACACAAATTGCAAAGATGCGTTATAATTATTCAAAATATTCACATAATTTAAACTCATAAGCAGTAACCCACCAATCAGTCGTGTGGGTGACCACCTATCCTGCAGACAATGACTAATCAGCAACTGTATAAATGCCTCTAATAAGTTGGCAAGACAAAAATTGGAGATGGTGTTCTGGACACGCTATATTGACGATATACTCGTCATTTGGGATGGCACTCCACAAGAACTCTCAGAGTTTGTTCAAGTACTGAACACAAACAATCTAAATCTTAAATTCACATACGAATGGAGTAGAGATAGCATATCCTTCTTAGATCTTAGGGGCACGCTTGACCTCTTAACAACAGAAATCTTTTGCAAGAGCACCTCAACCAACACGCTCCACCACCGTCAGAGCTTCCACTTTCCTTCAACGATTCTTAATATACCGAAAGGAGAGTTCCTAAGATTAAGAAGGAACTGCTTTGACTAGGAAGTTTTTCAAACAAGGAGTAAAGAGCTGAGCGAGAGACTCAAAGAATGGGGTTACAGCTCTAGAACAATTAAAAGAGCCAAGCAGGCTTTGCACATGACTACAAGAGACTCTTTGGTTTTTCAGTACAGACCGGTAGAAGATAAGATCAGATTTGTGGGCGATTTTTGTGCCAAGTGGAGAACCGTTAAATCTATTATACTAAAACATTGGGCGATAGTCCTTTCGGATCAAGACCTTGGGGCACACTTAACGACGCAGGTGGACATGAGCTGGTGTAGAGCTCCAAATTGAAAAGACCAATTGGTTAAAAGCCATTTTGTTATGCAATCTCCCAAGGAACCTACAATTACGGGGAGTTTCCAGTGTGGCCATTGTAAAATCTGCCAATATATTTCTATGGTGAAAACCATAAAAGAAAGGTACAATGATACTATCAAAATTAAAGATTACATCAATTGCAGAAGTACTAATGTCATTTACTGCATAGAATGTGCCTTTCTGAAACGATATATAGGGATGACAAACCGCATGCTCAAAGTACGCATACTGGAGCATCTAGGATCAATCAGGAATGCGAGAACCGATCTACAAAAGAATAAGCAGATTACAACAGTAGCTCAACACTTCCTGCAGATACATTCTAGCTCCTTGGAGAGTTTCAGGGTCTTTGGCCTGGACCGCGTCAGTCTAAGTATTAGAGAGGGGGAGACATTACTAGAGCTTTGCTCAGAAGGGAAAGTGAGTAGACATTCAAACTTAATACGATTGCACTGAGGGGTATGAATGAACACAAATTACAGCGTATTCCTACCCTAGCATGCTTTAACTCCTCTTCGAATCCATATGCACATTAAGATATAGGATCTGGTCAGACACTCATAGATTTACTTCCGTATATAAAAACTTGGGTATTTAATAATCTTCTTCCACATACTGTCAAGAGCCATTATATGATTGGCACAGGATGATGGAAGAATAACCCAGTTCAAAAACTCGATATTTTCAACCAAATATAATATGGCTGAGGGAACAAAATTATGACATTAGATACAGGTTACTTAAACAGTTCACTCCTATGCACATTTTCTATTCTGTCTCCTTTATATATATATATATTTCCATAATAATTTTTTCCATAATTTTATCATGCTTCAATAAGCACACACATATTTCCCTCACCCCAATTCAAGTTTCATCACATTCCATTTTCACAATCACTTTCCCATACACTCACGTTAATGCATAAAGTTTATAGAACTACTTAGTGCGCAAGGACAGCAGCTGAAATAGTGTCACTCTCCTATGAGGTTTCCTTTACCCCTCACAAGTGCACAGTAAAAACAAAATTGGAGAGTACACTTAACTAGCGCTATCCGTGATTTCTTCCGTTTTACTTCATTTCATTGGCACCCTTGTTCTCACAAACGTAGTACCATGCAAAGCAGTGAAAAAAATTTAATATAGTGAAATAACATTTTAATATACACATAAGAACAATAACAATGGGATCAGATTTTGACACAATCCTTTAGGAAGCGAGTGAATTGAGTAATTACCAGAATCAGTGGGAACTGTGGTTAAACAGTCCCTAACTGCGCATTTGTCCCAATATGGGTGCTCCGGATCAGCCCACATACAGTACAGATCGTAATTGCTGGATCCAGGTCGTATCACTGCAAACACGGACGCCTTCTCAGGAATACCGACGCGTTTCCACCCCTAGCTTGGGGTCTTTTTCAAGGTTAAGTCAGAATCCTTCCAAGAAATCCCATATTTAAATACCCATCCACCAATCAAATCCCTTGAATCACAGTTGGACCCAATTCCACAATTAGTCCTCCCCCAGTATGATCCTGCTGGGACACCGTCCTAAGTCCCGGCGCCCGTTTTCGTATATACGGGTTAGATAAAATAGGAAAATATTTTCTCAAATAAGCGCACACACATACATATCCTAATAGTCTTTTTGTCCTCCTTCAATGGTGGAAAAGATGGTACCACGGTTTTAGCTTCAAATATATGAAGAACTTTTCAGGCAATAATAGTTGCTTATAATGCCACAGTCATTGGGAGAAGATGATGGATCTCAAATAGAAAGAAAATTCATAGTGCAATATTGCCAAAGAATAAAATCAAAATATTTATTACAACTATGCACTCACAATAAATAAAACAGGTAACAGCATGTAACCATATAAATGGTGGATAATTCTTAGCCTGGGGACACAGCAGTTAACACGAACGCCCTCTAAATGGAACAGATCTGGACTATTCCACAGAAAGGAACCGTTTGCAGCTCACCCGACCAGTCCACCGTGACAGCTCACACAGCCTAAAGCTTTTCGGACATCCAGGTCCTTCGTCAGAGGCATAGTGAGCAATCAAACATAGCAAGTATAAATAACCCATACAATTAACATTATGAAGAATAGGTGCATTCAAAATTAGCGCTCGTTCGCGATTGACCGGAACCGGAAGTGACATATCGCTCCGTCCAGCGGAAGTGACATTTTTGCGTGTCATCATGCGGAAGCGGAAATGACGTTTTTTTTGCGTGTCATCATGCGTTCCACAGCCTCCGTTCCAGGAAGTGCATCTACACCACAATTCATTTTATTAAGGAAATGTCCAATCACATAGAATCTCATCCGATAAGATATCCATTGACTCATTAGATAACGATGAGACATAAAACAAAAATATGTTAAAAAACATTCAAATATAAGAACCAATAAGAATCAAATAAAACAGAAGACGTCATTATAAAAACCACTTCAACTCAAACTCTGCGTTCAGCCCTTTAGGAATTAACGTTTTCAATCTAAAAATCCATTGCATTTCTGCTTTGGCTAGTCTAATATTGATATCCTTACTCCTCCATGTAGGGCTAATGATTTGAATCCCCCAAAAAGATTTCATAAATTTGGGATTACAATTATGACAATTTTTAAAATGTGAGGAAACAGAGTGAGTTAGGAGTCCTTTTCTAATATTATAGACATGTTCAGCCAATCTTGTTTTTAGGTTCCTCGTGGTTTTACCAATATAAGTAAATCCACATTCACATTGTAAGGCATATATAACATTTTTAGAATTACAAGTGATAAAATCCCTAATTTGGTATGGAGTGTCGTTGACTAAATTCTTTAATTTTACTAGCCCCTTTAGTGGTACGACACATTAAACATAATCCACACCTGTGTAAACCATGACTAAGAGTACTGGACCTATTGGAAATATTAAGAGCACTATGGACCAATTTGTCTTTAATATTAGCTGACCTGCGGTAAATAAAAGACGGTTTATTGGGTATCCTAGACCCAATAATCGGGTCCTCCTTTAATATATCCCAATGTTTTCTAAAAACGGTTTCTATTTCCTTATGTTGTGAGTTAAAACCACATATAAAAGACCATTCGTGTTTATTGGCAACCTTCTCATTAGTTTTTGATGTTAAAAGAGAGCTACGTTGGAGCTTAATGACCCTATCTTGCACCTCTACAATCTTATCCTTATTTTCTTCTACGCTACTCCATGGCAGCCATTACTCTGGGATTTATCCCTACTCCTAGATTTTAGACAGGAAGTTTTTTCTATTTTAGGCTCCGCCCCCTCAGGGAATATAGGTCCGTCCGCCTCTGGCTTCCCCAGTCTTTTTCCTGTCTCCTTAGATAGTGACAGTGTAGTCGTTTGTTATTTTTATTCAAATATGAGGCTTACCAGGAATTTTTCCCGGCCTAATGCGCCTCTGTGAGCCGCGGCTGGAAGGGGTTTGGCACCCAGGACCCATGGAGGAGCATTGTATGACTGCCTGTGACAGTACAAATGCTGGAAGGAAAAACCATAATAATTGCTGCCTGTGGCAGTACAAATATGGAGGTAAAGGAAAGCCATAATAATTGCTGCCTGTGGCAGTACAAATATGGAAAGGCACTGCTTATATCCTGCTGCACGGAATATATTACATTGGTGGCAGTGTGAAGTACCTGACTGATTGCTGTGGGCTCCCCCCGCCTGTTGCCGCTGGTGACCGCCGGAGACTGGAGGGCGGAAGTCGCGCTGAGCCTGGATGGCAGCGCTGGACGCGGCGGGCGGAAGTACGCGGCCGAAAACCGGAAGTGCCGTACATCGGTCTGCGCATGCGCCGCCCGGAGGCTGAGAGTCAAGGGAGGATAAAAATGGCGCGGTCCACCGCTGAGAGTGAAGGAGCAGTGTGGATTATTAATATTAACAAAGAGCAATATTGGAGAAAGGATTCTGCAGACATGGACAGAGAGATGTCCCCCTCCACGCCTACATGTGCCCAGGAATGTGTGTCTGATGTGTCTAGGAAAAGAACACATAAAAAGAAACATCATTTAACTTGTTCTGGCTGTAGAAAGAGTATATCTGGAAGTAAACATAGCAAGTTATGCGAGGATTGTGAAGCATCCCAGGGCCAATCCAAACAGATTCAGGATCTAATGGAGTGGATGAAAAAATCATTTGTGACAAAAGAGGAATTAAAGGAACTTCAGGGGGCTAAAAGGTCCAGGTCACAGACCAGCCTAGATGTTGCTGAGGATTCTGATAATCTTGTTGTATTGGATTATGCTGATAGTCCCTCGCCGGCAGAGTCAGAGGAAGCTCAGGAGCCAGATAGGTCATTTAATCTGGATATAGTGGATGGCTTATTAAAGCATATGTATAGAGCTTTAAATATTAAGGATGAAGCACAGGAGGATGGTGCTCAAGATCCTTTGTTTGAAGACAGAATTAAGAAAAGCCGGTGTTTTCCAGTACATAAGGTGTTAAAGGAGATCATGTCAGTGCAGTGGCAGACTGCTGACAAGCGTCTCAATTATATGAAGAGGTTGGAACGTATGTTTCCGATACAAGATGCAGAATTCACTAAGTGGTGTGAATTACCTAAAGTGGATGCAGCTGTGGCAGAAGTAGTTTCCAAAACCACAATTCTGTTAGAAGACGGTGCGGTGCTTAAGGATGCAATGGATAAGAAGGTTGAGAGTTCCTTGAAAAAGGTCCATAAAGCATCAGCAGTGACGCTGAAGGCCGGGGTAGCGATGGCGTCAACAACTAGGACCCTAAGGCTTTGGGGGAACAATCTGCACCGTGACTTGGAGGATCAGGTATCAAGACATCACCTGCAGAAAGACCTGACCGTGATGATGAAGGCGGTGGAGTACCTGTGTGAGGCCTCTCTTGAGGTGGTAGAATATGCAGCAAAATCATTAGCGGCAGGTGTTGCGGCTAGAAGATCATTGTGGCTGCGTACCTGGACAGCAGATGTCCACTCAAAAAATAGGTTGGTAGCCCTTCCGTATGAAGGATCTCGCCTCTTTGGAAGTAAGCTGGAGTCCATAATTAGTGTAATGTCAGGCGGTAAATCCGCAAAACTGCCATTTGATAGGAAAACGAAGTTTAGGGCCTCTTCACCTAAACAACAGTTTAAAGAGGCCAGGTCATACAGACCAGGTAGGCAGTATGGCAGATACAATTCAACAACCACCAGGCAGTCCTTTCGTCAGTCTGGCAGAAGAGGAAATAGAAAATTCTGACTATATGAGAGAAAAGAAAGTGCCCCAGAATGCTGCGCCAGTAGGAGGCAGATTAATGAAATTCGCAGGTCAGTGGCAGGAATCAACTCAAGAAGCCTGGGTATTAAAGGTAATCTCCCAGGGTTACCGTATAGAGTTCATAAAGAAGCCGGTAGGACGGAATTTTGTGAAGTCAAAAAGCTTAACATCAAAAGAACAGATAATAGCCTTTCAGGGTATTATAGAAAACCTCATCAAAACACAGGCAGTCATGAAGGTGCCGAAGGCAGAAGAGAGAAGAGGTTTTTATTCCAGGATGTTCCTGATTCAGAAACCATCAGGCGAATTCAGGGCCATTCTGGATTTAAGAAGTTTGAACAAATTCCTTATAAAGAAAAGGTTTCACATGGAAACATTGAAGACCATATTATTAGGGATAAAGCAGGAAGACTTTATGGCCTCTATAGATCTGAAGGATGCATACTTTCATGTGCCAATTCACCGGGACGACCAGAAGTTTCTAAGGTTCCACGTCCTTGGAGAACATCTTCAGTTTACCTGCCTGCCGTTCGGCCTGTCTTCCTCGCCAAGAGTCTTCACGAAAGTGCTTCTAGCTCTAGTAGCACATATGAGAGTGATGGGCATAGCATTATGGCCGTACCTGGACGACTTGCTGATCTGTGCGAACACAAAAGCAACTCTGATAATAGCCGTACAGAAGACTCTTCAGATTCTTCAAGCTCATGGTTGGCTAGTAAATTGGAAGAAGAGCAAGCTAGATCCAACACAAGGGCTGCAGTTCCTAGGTGTTTGGATAGATTCGAAGAAGTACACGGTGGCATTATCAGAAGACAGATGCAAAAAGATTCAAGATCTTTCATCTCTAGTTCAGGTAGAGGACAGCATTTCACTCCGTCTGGGTCTGCGTCTTGTGGGGATGTTGTCTTCTACAATAGATGTAGTACCCTGGGCCAGGTGGAAGATGAGAACGTTCCAGTGGGACATAATCAGAGCGGTCCGTATAGGCAGAGACCTAGACCACAAGATTATCCTTACTCAAGGAGCAAAGAAGTCCCTGGATTGGTGGATGGACCAGAGTCTGAGGCAGAGGTCGGTGTCCTTAGCACAACCCAAGTACGCTGTCTTAACAACAGATGCAAGTGCCACAGGTTGGGGAGGTCATCTGTTAAGTCACACATGCCAGGGGTCATGGTCCACCCAAGAAAAACTCATGTCTTCCAACAAGCGAGAAATGAGAGCAGTGTGGAATTCAATATGTTGTTTTCAGATGCTGCTGGTACAGTCTCATCTGAGGGTGTTCTCGGACAATGTGACAGTCGTGGCATATTTAAACCGGCAAGGAGGCACCAGAAGTCGAGATCTAGGGCTGGAAGTAGCGAAGATCTTGGATTGGGCAGTACAAAATCTAAAGTCCATAACAGCCCTTCATGTTCCAGGAGAATCCAATCTAGTGGCGGATTACCTGAGCAGACACGAGGTATTACCAGGAGAATGGGAGCTAAATCCTCAAGTGTTCCACTTGATAACACAGAGGTTTGGGTACCCTCAGATAGACCTGATGGCTACATCCCAGAATACGAAAATGGAGCATTTCTTTTCAAGGTACCAGTCCCCAAATGCCAACGGGACAGATGCTCTCTCCCAGAGGTGGAACTTCAGCCTCAGCTATGTGTTCCCTCCACTACCGATGATACCCCGGGTTCTACGGAAAATCAGAGAGGAGAAAGCGGTAGTTATAATAATTCTACCTCACTGGCCAAACAGAGTGTGGTTCCCCACGGTACTCAGGATGGCAATACAGGGTCCATGGGTCTTACCAGTAGAACCAGAGCTACTGCGTCAGGGACCAGTCTTTCACCCGAACCCACAGAGTCTTCATTTGACGGCGTGGAAGTTGAAAGGTCAATCTTGAGAACTAAAGGCCTTTCAGAACAGGTTGTCACCTTACTTATGAAGGCAAGAAAAAGCACCTCTTCAAAATCCTATTACAGAGTGTGGAGAAAATTTGGAGAATGGCTGGGAGATGATGCCGAAATCTCTAAGGTTGGGGTCCCTCAGATACTGCAGTTCTTAAGCGAAGGTTTCCAGATGGGTTTGGCAGTATCAACCATCAAGGTACAAATATCAGCCTTAAGTGTACTGCTGGATAGGAAGTTGTCAGAGGATAACTTGATACAGAGATTCTGCCAAGCCATCAAGAGGGAACGTCCCAGAGTCAGATCAGTTATGCCAACCTGGGATCTGAACCTTGTTCTGAACACACTCATGGATTCACCCTTCGAACCTCTGCGGGAAATTCCGTTAAAGATGCTTACCTGGAAGGTAGTTTTCCTCACGGCAATAACCTCAGCGAAAAGGGTCGGGGAACTACAGGCTCTTTGGGCTGAGGAGCCCTACCTGAAGATTCCTCCAGACAGAATAATACTGAGGAATAATCCCGAATTTCTACCAAAAGTAGTATCAGACTTCCATATGAGTCAAGAAATCATTCTACCATCTTTCTTTCCATACCCAACGGATGATTATGAAGAAAGACTGCATATGCTGGATGTTCTGCGGGCAGTCTCTATATATTTGGAGAGAGTGAAAGACTTCCGGAAAGTTAAGAATCTGTTTGTTTTACACTCTGGAGTCAAAAAAGGTGAATCACCTTCTAAAAACACGATTTCTAGGTGGATCACGGAATTGATTGCATTCACCTATCAAGAGAATGGCCGACCAATTCCAGACCACATTAAGGCACACTCTACGAGGGCTGTGGCTACATCCTGGGCAAAGAGAGCGCAGGTGTCGATTAAAGAGATATGTGCGGCAGCGACGTGGTCGTCCATCCAAACATTCACCAGACACTATGGCTTAGATGTCTCTGGTGGTCACTTTGGAGAAGCAGTACTGAAGGAAGCAACTGCATAAAAATTTACTTTAAGCATCATTTGGGTTCTGTGTGGTTTATTTTCCCTCCCTACTAGTATGCTTTGGTATATCCCAGAGTAATGGCTGCCATGGAGTAGCGTAGAAGAAAGTAGCAAATTATACTTACCGATAATTTCATTTCTTCAAGATACTCCATGGCAGCCTAGTTTTTCCCACCTCAATATATCTTTGTTTTTTCTCAGGCTCCGTCAAGGAGACACTCAAAGACTGGGGAAGCCAGAGGCGGACGGACCTATATTCCCTGAGGGGGCGGAGCCTAAAATAGAAAAAACTTCCTGTCTAAAATCTAGGAGTAGGGATAAATCCCAGAGTAATGGCTGCCATGGAGTATCTTGAAGAAATGAAATTATCGGTAAGTATAATTTGCTACTATATCCTTTATCTATAAAACGTTGACCCATTTCCTTCATTTGATCATCGCATATATGAGTTTCTGTACAGTTACGCTTGACGCGTAAAAACTGACTAAAAGGTACACTGTCCAGCCAATTACTATGATGTTGGCTGGACTTTTCTATGTAGCTATTAGAATCAGTCAGCTTCCTGAATACCTTTGTGTGTAGTTTACCATCTTTAGTGTATAACACTAAATCTAAAAAGGATATTTCACATTGGCTGATGGAGAAAGTTAATTTGATATTAAAATCATTGGAATTTAAATCATTACAGAAAGTTAATAATTCATCTTCAGTACCTCTCCAAATAAATAAAACGTCAATAAAACGTTTCCAGGACACCAGGCCCGCCCCAAGCCCTCCATCTCTCCAGATGGTGAGATCCTCCCAGTATGCCATGTATAAATTGGCATAACTGGGGGCGAACCTGGGGGGGGGGGGGGGGGGGGGGGTCCTTATGGATTTTGGGGAGCACATAAATAGTAGGAATGGATGGGTGTTTAATATTTATAAATTCATATTCGAATTTTGTTATAGCACCATTCATTAGAGCTTCATCAGTAAGAATTTTTTATTCATCAATAACTCTATTAGTGGGGTCATTTCTTACTTTCTTATTAGTACCATCATTATTTAATTGCTTCATTATTTCACCTACATAATGCTCTTTATCCATAAGGACCACCCCTCCACCCTTATCTGCAGGTTTTATAATCAGATTAGTATCTTCCCTTAAAGACTTCAATGCTAACCATTCATTCCTAGTTAAATTACATTTCCTCTTTCGTTTCAAATAACTTCTACATCTTTATTAACCATTTTATTAAAACACTCTATATAATTCCCTTTTACATGAAAACTGATTCTTCTACTGGTTCAATAATTTCTTCCTCATTATTTTTGGAAACAAAAAATTTCTTAACGGTGAGTTTCCTAATATATTTATTTAAATCCATAAAAAATTCAAATGGATCAATTTTACTAGTGGGTGCAAATTTCAACCCCCGCTTTAATACTTTCTCTTCATCAGAAGTTAGTGTGTGCTTACTCAAATTAAAAAATTTGGTGGTTTCCTTTTCTCTAGTTATTAAAGGGACAATGGGTTTCTCTTTCTGTTTACAGAAAGATGGTTCCTTTCCACCCCTACATCCCCTTCGAAAATGCTTAGGTTTAATTGGAGTGTTTAGTATCTTCAAGTTAAAAGATGGAGTTTTCTGAATTTTTAACCCCTAGGGGATAATTTTCTCAGACTCAGTATAGATCAGTATAGAGACCGCTCTCATAATGAAAGAGCAGGTAATATTAATAGAGATAGAGAATGGACGAGAGTTGAAAAGAGAAGGCCTAACCCCAGTTATAATCAAAGGAATTTTCAAAACAGGCGGTTTAATGTAAGGAACGATAATTGGAGACAAAATATGAGGCCATTTAGAGAGGATGTGGAATATCAATCTCCCTATGTGAATAGAAATAGGTATGATGTCCTTCGGACAAATGACCGTGATTCTCGTCCTTTTTTAGATTGGGATCAGGGAACGAGAAGAAGATACTAAACACTCCAATTAAACCTAAGCATTTTCGAAGGGGATGTAGGGGTGGAAAGAAACCATCTTTCTGTAAACAGAAAGAGAAACCCATTGTCCCTTTAATAACTAGAGAAAAGGAAACCACAATTTTTTTTAATTTGAGTAAGCACACACTAACTTCTGATGAAGAGAAAGTATTAAAGCGGGGGTTGAAATTTGCACCCACTAGTAAAATTGATCCATTTGAATTTTTTATAGATTTAAATAAATATATTAGGAAACTCACCGTTAAGAAATTTTTTGTTTCCAAAAATAATGAGGAAGAAATTATTGAACCAGTAGAAGAATCAGTTTTCATGTAAAAGGGAATTATATAGTGTTTTAATAAAATGGTTAATAAAGAAATGACCCCACTAATAGTTATTGATGAATTAAAAATTCTTACTGATGAAGCTCTAATGAATGGTGCTATAACAAAATCCGAATATGAATTTATAAATATTAAACACCCATCCATTCCTACTATTTATGTGCTCTCCAAAATCCATAAGGACCCCCTCTACCCCCCCGGGAGACCTATCATAGCTGGAACCAACAGTATTACTTCAAATCTGTCTGCGGTTGTTGATTTTTATTTACAACCATTGGGTAAAACCACAAAAGCTTTTTTAAAGGATACTACAGATGTCCTTAAAATTGTAGACCAGTTAGAATGGAAGGATAATTATTTTTTGGCTAGCTGTGATGTATCAACCCTATATACTATTATTAATATGGAGAAAGGAATTTTAGCTGTGGAATATTTTTTAGAAAAGTCTGATCTTTCTAATGATATTAAATTATTTATTATTAAAGCAATTAAATTCATCTTAACGAATAATTACTTTTATTTCGATGGGGTTTACTATATCCAACAGATTGGTACCGCCATGGGCACCAGGTTCGCCCCCAGTTATGCCAATTTATACATGGCATACTGGGAGGATCTCACCATCTGGAGAGATGGAGGGCTTGGGGCGGGCCTGGTGTTCTGGAAACGTTTTATTTATTTGGAGAGATACTGAAGATGAATTATTAACTTTCTGTAATGATTTAAATTCCAATGATTTTAATATCAAATTAACTTTCTCCATCTGCCAATGTGAAATATCCTTTTTAGATTTAGTGTTAATCACTAAAGATGGTAAACTACATACAAAGGTATTCAGGAAGCTGACTGATTCTAATAGCTACATAGAAAAGTCCAGCCAACATCATAATAATTGGCTGGACAGTGTACCTTTTAGTCAGTTTTTACGCGTCAAGCGTAACTGTACAGAAACTCATATATGCGATGATCAAATGAAGGAAATGGGTCAACGTTTTATAGATAAAGGATATAATAAGGATAAGATTGTAGAGGTGCAAGATAGGGTCATTAAGCTCCAACGTAGCTCTTTTAACATCAAAATCCAATGAGAAGGTTGCCAATAAACACGAATGGTCTTTTATATGTGGTTTTAACTCACAACATAAGGAAATAGAAACCGTTTTTAGAAAACATTGGGATATATTAAAGGAGGACCCGATTATTGGGTCTAGGATACCCAATAAACCGTCTTTTATTTACCGCAGGTCAGGGAATATTAAAGACAAATTGATCCATAGTGCTCTTAATATTTCCAATAGGTCCAGTACTCGTAGTCATGGTTTCCACAGGTGTGGATTATGTTTAATGTGTCGTACCACTAAAGGGGCTAGTAAAATTAAAGAATTTGTAGTCAAAGACACTCCATACCAAATTGGGGATTGTATCACTTGTAATTCTAAAAATGTTATATATGCCTTACAATGTGAATGTGGATTTACTTATATTGGTAAAACTACGAGGAACCTAAAAACAAGATTGGCTGAACATGTCTATAATATTAGAAAAGGACTCCTAACTCACTCTGTTTCCTCACATTTTAAAAATTGTCATAATTGTAATCCCAAATTTATGAAATCTTTTTGGGGGATTCAAATCATTAGCCCTACATGGAGGAGTAAGGATATCGATATTAGACTAGCCAAAGCAGAAATGCAATGGATTTTTAGATTGAAAACGTTAATTCCTAAAGGGCTGAATGCAGAGTTTGAGTTGAAGTGGTTTTTATAATGACGGCTTCTGTTTTATTTGATTCTTATTGGTTCTTATATTTGAATGTTTTTTAACATATTTTTATATTTTTTATGTTTTATGTCTCATCGTTATCTAATGAGTCAATGGATATCTTATCGGATGAGATTCTATGTGATTGGACATTTCCTTAATAAAATGAATTGTGGTGAAGATGCACTTCCTGGAACGGAGGCTGTGGAATGCATGATGACACGCAAAATAACGTAATTTCCGCTTCCGCATGATGACACGCAAAAACGTCACTTCTGCTTCCGCTGGAGGAAGTGATATGTCACTTCCGGTTCCGGTCAATCGCGAACGAGCGCTAATTTTGAATGCACCTGTTCTTCATAATGTTAATTGTATGGGTTATTTATACTTGCTATGTTTGATTGCTCACTATGCCTCTGACGAAGGACCTGGATGTCCGAAAAGCTTTAGGCTGTGTGAGCTGTCACGGTGGACTGGTCGGGTGAGCTGCAAACGGTTCCTTTCTGTGGAATAGTCCGGATCTGTTCCATTTAGAGGGCGTTCGTGTTACCTGCTGTGTCCCCAGGCTAAGAATTATCCACCATTTATATGGTTACATGCTGTTACCTGTTTTATTTATTGTGAGTGCATAGTTGTAATAAATACTTTGATTTTATTCTTTGGCAATATTGCACTATGAATTTTCTTTCTATTTGAGATCCATCATCTTCTCCCAATGACTGTGGCATTATAAGCAACTATTATTGCCTGAAAAGTTCTTCATATATTTGAAGCTAAAACCGTGGTACCATCTTTTCCACCATTGAAGGAGGACAAAAAGACTATGTGTTTGCGCTTATTTGAGAAAATATTTTCCTATTTTATCTATGCCATTGGGATTGTTGTGAAGAATCCCTTTTTTTCTCATAACTGCACCACTGTGTTTTTGCGCAATTAGGAAAATCACCAGTTCGTATATACGGGTTGCCATAGCAACCGGCCTCTCGGATCCTATTTATGTTTATTTTTTTCCGGATATTTATTCTTATTTAGATTTTTATTCTTGTATATATTTTCATCCATTTTTAATTATTATTTTCTATTATTATTTCCCATGGTCCTCCTTTTTTACAGCTACTATATGCATACATAAAAACGGTTTGAAGGTTTCTATATCCATATGGATTAATAGCTCCTCATTAGCAGTGACAAACTATTTTAATATATTATCAATCTGCATCCATCGTTAATACAATAAAGGTATTGTACTTCCCCCAATTTATACACACCTATATATCAATATATTGTTACTTTTTATATACTTTTATAAACTTTCATATGGGCAGTGAAGTTCTGCTAGCAATTCATGGATTGAGCACTTAATGAATGAATAGAGACAGGTGTTTGGTCAAGTCCTATGTTCACAATGGGTTAATCAAACACGTCTGAAATCATCACCCACGCTAATGCGGCCACTGACACTAGGAGGGATAAATCTATCCTCTCCAGTGTCTGCAATATAGAAGAATCTCACAGCAAAAATGGCGGCCGCAAGGTATAAAGTATGAAGCTAGGAGCTCTGTCACCAGGTAACTGTGACCAAGCTGTAACAAGCGAAACATACGTCACTTCCGGGTCCAACTTCCTCTCACCGGGCAACGGACGCCGGAGATCGCTCCTCACATCACCACACTTCAGCAGCCCTCCGCACAGAGGAATTATGGTGGTAACAGGCTAATTTAGCCAGCAGATTTATTACAAATTCTGCTCTATGTCCTCTTTTTCTTATCTCCTTTCAATAGGAACGGGCTCTCTAATTTCAGCAGCCGGGATACCCTGCACTGCATCACAGGCAGTAGCGGATCTTGCCACGGGCAAGCAGGACTTTTGCCCGGAGCGCCGCGTTCCGGAGGGCGCCGCACCCTGGCAAGATCCGCTGCTGCTATGGTGCCCCCCGCTGCCGCGGCCTGCTATGAAGGGAAACTAGACGATATGCGTCTAGTTTCCCTTCCTGGAGAGGACCTTCATTATAATGATGTGCGGTGCGCGTTGACGTCATCGCGCACCGCACAGCAAAGGTCCTCTCCACGAAGGGAACTAGACGCTTAGCGTCTAGTTTACCTTCGTGGAGAGGACCTTTGCTGTGCGCGATGACGTCATAGCGCACCGCACATCCTACAACAGTACAGGGGGCATAACTGACCACGCCCCCTAATGCCACCGGGGGCGCCAGAAGTCCCAGAACCGGCCCTGATCACAGGCATCAGGGTTCCCTGTGCAGCTAAAAGAAAAAGCAGAAGCCAGCTCCTCTCTTCACTTTTTGAAGCAGAGTGGAGCTTCAGGTGCCTCTCTCATCCTGTATTCGATGTTTTATAACAGATACAGGACAGAGGCAGACTCCTCATCTCCGCATACTCTGGTTCTCTGCATTTTCTCTATTAAGGACAATATGTATAGACAGTGAAACTTATTGCATTACTAAATGCCCACTCAACAGCAGATTGAATAGAATAGCATAGGCAGTGTATGTATACCTCAATCAATTGTATAGCTTATGGTTTCTGTCAATTTTGACGTTTTTTCTTAATTTCCAATGATATACTCTGCATGACCCGTATACCCATATAACGAGTGGTGAAAAGGTGTTACCCACACGACTGAATAGTGGAACAACATATCTAATTTTTGTCTTGCCAACTTATTGGAGGCATTTATACAGTTGCTGATTAGTCATTGTCTGCAGGATAGGTGGTCACCAACACGGTGGGTTACTGCTTACGAGTTTAAATTATGTGAATATTTTGAGTAATTATAACGCATCTTCGCAATGTGTGTTCTTTCACTGTCTTGATGGTGTTGGAGGGGTACTGCCCTAATGATTGATCAGTGGATTACCACCAACAGTTTTCTTGCCTGACATATATCAGAGATACAGAAACAGATTATCAATGGTTAAACATCTGCATGTAAGTTGGTCGCCCACACGACTGATTGGTGGGCAACAACGTTTGGGTTGCAATTAGGATATTCATTTTAGGCAAAACGAAAAAAGGGAGTACATACAAACTCCAACAAAAACAACTTTTGGTAACATCTGTGGTGTCTTTTTAAGACAATGGTGAGTGGTGCTGAATAGGACGATCAGACCGTTTGAATTAACCCTATTTATATAGATAAATTGAAGGTCTCCGGATACCTCTCTGTGTACACTTTTGTTATATTTTCGCTACAAATGTTCACTGACTTATGATATGTTGCAATTGGATTTTCTTTTTTTTTTATAATTCTTTATTTTTGCATGGTCAAACAGTGGTAAAACAGTACAATGAGAGAAAGGGCCGACGGTCCGAAAACCATCGTCCAACAGGGACCACAATTTTAAAATGTAAAACAAGAACAAACAAAAAGGAAACATTGGCAATAAAGTATCAAATATGGGGAGGGAGGGGGGAAAGGAAGGAAGGGGGGACGGGGGAAGACCACAATGTAGTCACATATCCATAGATACTTTAAGAGCTGCCAAACTAGAAGAGAAAGGAAGAAGGAGAAAGAATGAAGAAGAGGTAATAGCTGTCGCCCATGGGTCAGTGGATGGAGCTAAGGACTGGAGGGGGAGGGGGCGATGATCTACGCTCTGCAAGGAGCCAGGGAGTCCAGACCTGCTCAAAAGCGTGATCCTGATCATGTAGATAATACGTAATCCTCTCCATAGATGCAATGTGCCAAATTTTGGCTTTAAGAGAGGAGAGCGAGGGGGGAGAAGGGTTTTTCCAATTGAGAGCAATCAGCGATTTTGCCGCGGTTAAAATATGTGTAGCCAATTTGTGGGAGAATTTATCAAGGATTGGGGGAGGATAACATAGCAGAAAGGTCCAGGGATCTTTCGACATGGGAGATTTCATAAGGGAATTCAGGAGGGAGTGGACTAGAGTCCAGAAGGGAACAATGACAGGGCAGGTCCACCATGTATGGAGCATAGTGCCTTTACATCCGCAATTCCTCCAACAATTTGGGGAGGATGACGGGAAGAGTTTACTGAGTCGATCAGGAGTATAGTACCAACGATAATAAATCTTGTATGCTGTCTCTTTGAAAGCAGTTGCAATAGAGCTCCTAGCTATTCCCAGTCTCATGTCCTCCCAGTCCACATTATACGGGGGCGATCCTAGATCACGTTCCCAAGCGAGTTTGTGGGATCTGGTAGAGGGAAGGGTAGAGTCTAGCAGCAGAGAATAAAGTTGGGATATCAAGCCTTTGGAGAGGTGAGAGTTTTTACATATATTTTCAAAGGAGGTGAGGTCGCGGAGTAAAGCGGAAGAGGGCAAGGAACTTAAAAAGTGGCGGATTTGTAGGAATTGAAAGGGATTAAGCGTATGCAAAGGGACCTTCTGTTGAAGATCAGGTAGGGACAACCATTGGCCCCGATCGGCAAAATCAACTGGGAATTTGAAGCCCAACTACGACCATGTACGGAACCTCGTAATCAAGAGTCCAGGAGGGAACAGAGGGTTCTGCCAAATAGGGGTCAAGGGTGAGGGAGTGGAGGTGAGGTTCAACTTCACAGAGAGTCCCGAATTTTAAGATTAAATTTAATAGTGGGGAGTAGTTTGGACGTCGGGGGCGAGAGGTGGAGGATAAACCCCATAAGGGGGTCAGGTAAGGAAGGTTAACATAGGCTGACTCAATATCCAACCAGGAGACAGAGCCAGGGGGAGCGTAAGAGGTGACAATATGAGAGAGGTGAGAGGCCAGATAGTAGAGTTTGATATCAGGGAGACCTCTACCGCCTACGGCGGTCGGCCTTTTCAGGGTGTTGGCGGCAATACGGGGGTGGGGGGGGGGGGGAGGCTGTGGTTCCAAATAAATCGGACAAGGGCTTTCTGAATGTTGCGAAGGAAGGAGGCAGGGACGAGTCTGAAAAAAAATGGAGTCATTTGGGAATTATATTCATTTTAACGGCTATGATCCTACCCAGCCACGAAATAAACAGACCATTCCAGGACGTCAAGTCAGCCTGGGTTTTAGTGAGAAGAGGTGAAGTTTTCATGAAAAAGAGAGTCATAGCGAGAGGTCAAATAAATCCCCAGGTATTTGATCTTTGTGGGCTGCCATCTAAAGTTGAAGTTGGCGCGAAGGGAGTCAGCTTCCTTAGAAGGGACATGAAGTAACATAGCCTCTGATTTGGAATAGTTGATCTTATAGCCCGAGATAAGACTATAAGTGTGGAGGACCGAGAATAAATTTGGGAGCGAGATATGCGGCTGAGTCAAGGAAAGTAGGATATCATCCGCAAAGAGGGAAATTTTGGGGTTGTGATGGCCCACGTGTATGCCATGTATACCCTGATGGGATCGAATTTGAGAGGCAAGCGGTTCGATAATGAGAGCAAATATTAATGGGGACAGAGGGCATCCCCGACGGGTGCCATTAGAGATGCGGACTGGGGCAGACGGGACGCCATTGATCAAGTCCGTAGCAGTAGGGGTGGAGTACAGTGCCAGGACACCAGTGAGGAAAACACCAGATAGACCATAGGCCTTCAGGGCGGCTCTCAAGAAACCCCAGGAGATCCGGTCAAAGGCTTTTTCAGCATCCAAGGAGAGCATGATAGTAGGGGATCTCCTGGAGTTAGAGATATGGATAAGATCGATAGCACGTCTGGTATTATCCCTCGCCTGGCGGCCCGGAATAAACCCCACTGGCCATAGTGAACGAGGGAAGGGAGATAAGGGTTTAAGCGGTTAGCCAATATTTTGGCAAATATTTTCAAATCTAAGTTCAGGAGGGAGATAGGGCGGTAACTAGCACAGTTAAGGGCGTCCTTGCCTTCTTTAGGGATCACCACAATCCTAGCCTCTAACATCTCAGGAGGAAAAGAGTCGCCATGGACAATCTTGTTAAACAGGGAGTGAAGGTGGGGGGAGAGAAAGTCGGAAATTTTTTTATAGTACAAAGCCGTAAACCCATCATGGCCAGGGGATTTGCCAGTTTCTGCGCGAGTATAGTCTGAGCAATTTCTTCCACCGAGATCTCACTGTTGAGATGGTCCATGGCTAGGGAAGCCAATCCCGGGCCATTTTTTCAATCCCGGGGATCGGGATTGAAAAATGGCCAATCCCGGGATTGGCTTTTAGATAGGTGGCCGCCCCCTCGTCCCACCCCGCCCCGCACATATATAACTTACCATATACCGAGGGCGGGCGGGGATTATCCTTTCATCGTTGCTAGCGGCTTCTGACAGCGCAGCGTGACCTCTCACGCTGCGCTGGGGACCCGGAAGGAGGAAGCCGGGCAGCGTCTGAGCGTCCTGTGGACGCTCAACACTGATCCCTCAATCCCCGGGATTGGAGCTTCCAATCCCGGGATTGAATCCCGGCCATTTTTGGGCCTAAATCCCGGGATCCCGCCGATCCCGGGATTGGCCACCCTATCCATGGCGTCTTGAGGAAGTTTGGGCAGGTTAGAAGCAGAGAGAAAGTGAAAGATCAGATCCAAGTGGGGCGGAGAAAGTGAAGCAGTCGAAGGGGACGGCAGATTGTACAAGCCATCGTAGTAGGATTGGAAGGCGGCCCTGATGACAACCGGATCATGAACGAAAAGGTTGCGGGGGTCTCTAATAGAGATAATATTTGTTTTGGCCCTAGCGGACCGGAGACGTGCCGCCAGGTGTTTGTCTGCTTTATCTCCCTTTTCATAGAAAGACTGGCAAAGCCATTTAAGGCATTTGGCCACTCAACTAGAGAGAAGGAGATCAAGTTCCGCTTTAACTTTACGGAGTTCAGACAAAACAGCCTGGTCGGGAGACGCCTTATGCTGAGTTTCAAGGGTGTGAAGTTTAACAGAGCGTTCGTTAAACTGGGTGAGAGATTGTTTCTTGGCCCTGCAATTGGATTTTCTTAAAACAGCAGGGATATGCCACAATATAACCTGGTGTATGTATTTGTATTTATACTTTTTATAAATTATGAATTAAAAGTTAATTTTTAACCATACATTACTATGAATTTATAAGTGTGCCCCGGAAAAGGCATTTAGTCGCCTTTTCTTTGCATCTTACGCAAAAACTCTCTCTTGTAAAGTGGTCAGGTTCACAGAATTGGAAGTAGCATCTAGGTAGGCAATTTGTGAAAGATAGCACATGAATGCATCATTAACAGATATGCATACAGTAAATCAAACAGTGTTTGACTTTACCTACTTAACTGGCTAATATTTTTTCCAAAAACTCAAGAATTTTTTTTTTTTTAATGATTGAATTAGGTTAAGAGCATCCATTTTAGAATATATCCCAAACTATTTTAGATTAAAGGAAAAATACTTAAAAAAAAAAAAAAAAGGCGATTTAAGGTAAGACTAAATCTTTCTGCGAGGTACACTGGTTTCCACAGGGAATAACATCAGGGTGTAGAGATGGATCTTGACCCGAGGCACCAACAGGCTAAGGCTTTGACTGATCCCAGGATGCACTGCACCACCTCCTCTATAACCCTGCCTCCAGGCACTGGAGCTCCGTTTTGTTAACCGGTCCAATGCAGTAGCAGGTAAGAGACGGTAGATGTTAGCCACATTCTCACGACAGGAGAAGGGACTAGCGGCTAATGCTATACAATCCCTAAGAAGCTAAGTGTGTCAGAGTGGGTGCCCTGTGGAAACCAGTGTACCGCGCAGAAAGATTTAACAATGGTAAGTCTTACCATAAATCTCCTTTTCTGCAGCTGGGTACACTGGTATTCCACAGGGAATAACATCGAGGATGTCCTAAAGCAGTTCCTCATGGGAGGGGATGCACTGTAGCGGGCACAAGAACCCGGCATCCAAAGGAAGCATCCTGGGAGGCAGAAGTATCAAAGGTATAGAACCCGATGAACGTGTTCACTGAGGACCACGTAGCCGCCTTGCATAATTGTTCAGCGGACAAGAAGGTCCAGCAGACAGAGTAGAATGGGCCTTGAAAGCAGCAGTAGCTGGGTGTCCAGCCTGCGCATAAGCTTGTGCAATCACCATTCTAATCCATCTGGCCAAGGTCTGCTTATCTCGCAGGCCAGCCACGTTTGTGAAAATCAAAAAGTACAAAAAGAGAATCTGATCTACTCCAAAGATCGCTCTTTGGAGGACACACCAGGAGAGATAAAGGCCGGAACCACAATCTCTTGGTTAAGGTGGAAAGATTACACCATTTTAGGTAGATAACCAGGGCGAGTTCTAAGAACTGCCCGGTCACGGTGAAATATCAGAAAGGGTGGACGACAGGACAAAGCGCATAAGTCGGACACCCTCCTAGCAGAGGCAATAGCAACAGAAAAATTACCTTAAGCGTAAGGCATTTAAGGTCCACAGACTCAAGAGGTTCAAATGTAGACTCTTGAAGACCGATCCCATGGAGCCACAGGAGGGACATAGGGTGGCTGAATCCATAGTGCGCCCTGAGAGACTGTATGAACGTCAGGAAGAGATAAAAATTTTCGCTGAAACCACACCTATAAGGCAGAAATGTGAACATTGAGGGTGGCCAGAAGTCTTAAATCCAGGCCTTGTTGCAAAAAAGCCAAAAGTCTGGAAGTACTAAACTTGTATTCATCGTAATTCTTAGCAGCACACCAGGTGAAGTAAGAATTCTAGACCCTATAATAAATCCGTGCAGAAGCCAGTTTGCGGGCCTTGAACATAGTTTGAATAACCGCCTCAGAAAATCCTTTAGCCCTCAGGAGTGAAGCTTCAAGAGCGACGCCGTCAAAGCCAGTTTTGCCATGTCCTGGTAAACACAAGGGCCCTGAACGAGGAGGTCTGGGCACTGAGGAAGTAGAAGAGGACGCTCGATCGAGACACCCTGCATGTCTGAGAACCAATGCCGTCTGGGCCACGCTGGAGCGACTAGAAGCAGTATTCCTCCTTCTTGCTTGAACTTTCTTAGTATCCTGGGCAGGAGTGACACTGGAGGGAACATGTATGGCAGCCGAAAATTCCACGGAATTGCCAGTGTGTCCACGAACGCTGTTTGAGGATCCCTTGTCCTTGCTCCGAAGACTGGAACATTGTGATTGTGTCGAGACGCCATCAGGTCTACGTCTGGTAGACCCCACTTGTCCACTAGGAGTTGGAAGACCTCCGATGAAGACTCCACTCAATGGTGTGTACGTCCTGACGACTAAGGAAGTCCGCTTCCCAGTGGAGGACCCCCGGAATGAACACTGCCGATATTACTAGCAGATGGTGTTCCGCCCATCGAAGAATTTTTGACACTTCCATCATTGCCATACAGCTTCGAGTGCCGCCCTGATGATTTATGTAAGCCACCGTGGTGGCGTTGTCTGATTGTACTTGAACACGCCTGTTCTGTATGAAAGGCAAGGCCAGTGTCAAAGTATTGAACACTGTCCACAATTCCAGAATGTTTATCAGGAGGAGAGATTCCTGTCTGGTACACCGACTCTGGGAACACCGCGCCCCAATCCCGCAGACTTGCATCCATCGTTAGGAGGACCCAGTTGGAGATCCAGAAGGGACGAGCCCTGCTAAATTGTTGGACCTGTAACTACCAACATAGTGACAGACGAACCTCTGGAATCGAGGATATAATTTGAGACCTGATCCGGTGAGGCAGGCTGTACCACTTGGAAAGGATTAACCTCTGCAGAGGGCGGGAATGAAATTGCGCGTACTCTACTATGTCGAAAACCGACACCATGAGGCCTAGTACTTGCATCGCAGAGTGTATCGACACTCTTTGGCGAGAGAGGATGCATCTGATTCTGTCCTGAAGCTTCAGGACCTTCTCTGGAGAACAGAACAAACGTTGGTTGTGTGTGTCCAGTAATGCTCTGGGCAGGGACCAGTGAGGATTTCTTCCAGTTGATGAGCCACCCGTAAGGCTTGTAGGAATTGGACCGTCAGTTCCAGATGACTGAGGAGGACCTCTGGGGAGTTCGCCAGGATCAACAAGTCATCCAGATACGGCAGGATCCCGATACCCTGATGGCGGAGAAGGGCCGCCATGACCGCCATGACCTTGGTGAAGATACGAGGAGCCATGGTCAGTCCGAAAGGCAAGGCTTAGAACTGATAATGAAGGTTGCCAATAGCAAACTGTAGATATTGCTGATGCGACATGGCAATAGGTATGTGTAGGTAAGCATCCTGTTTATCCAGGGATACCATATAGTCCTTGGGTTCCAAAGCCAGTACAATAGAGCGCAGAGTATCCATACAGAATTTGGACACCCTCACAAATTTGTTCAAAGATTTGAGGTTGAGTATAGGCCGGGAGGATCCATTCTGCTTCGGAACTAGAAACAGTATCTAATAGTATCCCCTTCCTCTCTGAGACAGAGGCACCGGCAGGTAGCTCTTCCTCAATTGCTTGAACCCATGCTTCAATGCCTTTTGCATCCCAAGAGGCTGCCATAGTGGGTCTACGTACAGCACCTGTAAGAGTGTAAATAGACTTCAAGCAACCCTCCACACGCTTATCCTCCTGTGTCCAGGAGGGTTTGGACAACCAAATGTATAGTTTGTGCTTTTAACGGATCCGAAGGGATAACCATTGAGCAAAACTGGCGAGGGGGATGTCTCTTGAAAGAGATTGCGTACCCATGAGAAAGCACTTCCTGCACCCAGGCGTCCGAAGTGGTCTTTAACCATACCTGGGCAAACTGCAGAAGTTGGCCTCCCACCCTGGGGTCCCCCAGGGGGAGGCCCGCCCCGTCACGCAGCAGGCTTGTCCGGTTTGGAAGCAGGCTGACGGGCATCCCAAGAACGTTTAGGTTTGGGGTACTCGGAAGTGCGAGCCTGTCTCGGGTACGCCTGACCCTTTGCTTTACCTGGAGGTTGAAAGGTACAAAAAGTAGTACTCTTAGCCTTCAGAACCGTAGGATTAGAACATAGGATAAACGCAGTCTTGGCCGACGCCAAGTCAGTCACAATCTTGTTCAGATCATCTCCAAATAGTATATTTCCCTTAAAAGGGAGTACCTCCAAGGTCTTCTTAAGAGTCCAGGTCCATCGACCAATACCGTAACCACAGAATCTGGCGAGCCAGGATAGACGTAGTAGATGCCTTGGCCGCCATAACGCCTGCATCAAAGGCTGCCTTCTGAATATAGTGTGAGGCTGTGGTAATATAGGACAGATATTGTCTGGCAGTATCAGAAAAATTCAGAGGTAGCTCTTCCTCAATTGCTTGAACCCATGCTTCAATGCCTTTTGCATCCCAAGAGGCTGCCATAGTGGGTCTATGTACAGCACCTGTAAGAGTGTAAATAGACTTCAAGCAACCCTCCACATGCTTATCCGTCGGTTCCTTCAAAGAGAGGTGACAGGCAGAGTAGATGACACATGACGGGCTACATGTGAGTCCACTGGTGGCGGGGTTTCCCACTTGTTACTCAACTCTGCAGAGATAGGATAATGAGCTAGCAAATTTTTAGACAGGAAAAATGTATTTCCTGGAGAAGACCAGGACTCCTGACGTATGTCAATTAAATGGTCAGAATGTGGTAATTTAGTAACCTTCTGACAATTGAACTTATCAGGTTTCTTATACGTATCAGGAGGGTCAATTTCATCATCAATCTGAAGAATCAGCTTGATAGCCTCCACTAGGTCAGGAACATCAACCTGTGTTGTAGACTCTTCATCAGAAGCAGCAGTATCAGCATCTGATGGATAAGTATATTCCCCATCCAAATCGGAAGAATCATCCGAAATATTAGTGGATTGTGAGGAAGAAATGGCCCTCTTAGATGACGCTTTGGTCCCAGTAGGGCGAGGGTTAGGTTTTTGTTTAACCAAGGACTGATTTAATTGCTGTAACTGGGTTGACAGAGTATCCGCCCATGGTGGATTAACTACAGGGACAATATGTGGCTGCAATGGCACAGGAGGTCCCACAGGGGGCGTAAGTCTTGTTACAGGCATTGTCAGCATATTTGAGAATGCAGCCCAAGGTGGATCTACCACAGGTGCTGCGGGCTGACTAGGGGGTACAGAACACCCAGTACCTTAACCCTCAGCAGAAAGCATTTCCTCAGGTAAATCTGTCGCGCAAGCACTGCATGATGCAGGAGCGTCTGCGCATTTCCCGCCCTGTGTAGCAGACATTATTGTGAATGTAGCCATAGGGAGTATGAGTACAATATAGCCAGACAAACAATACCTGACAAAAAAAAAACCTATGATATGTGACTGCAATTGCAAAGCACAAACAGAGGATTTAAGTGGTATGAGGTGACAAACACACAGTGAAAAATACAAAACAGTATATCCTGTGGAACACTATATGGTATATGAGACCCTGATGCACTTAAAACCCCAGGGCACAGAATATAGTGATAGCAATAATAAGAATTTACTTACCGATAATTCTATTTCTCGGAGTCCGTAGTGGATGCTGGGGTTCCTGAAAGGACCATGGGGCATAGCGGCTCCGCAGGAGACAGGGCACAAAAAGTAAAGCTTTAGGATCAGGTGGTGTGCACTGGCTCCTCCCCCTATGACCCTCCTCCAAGCCTCAGTTAGGTACTGTGCCCGGACGAGCGTACACAATAAGGAAGGATTTATGAATCCCGGGTAAGACTCATACCAGCCACACCAATCACACTGTACAACCTGTGATCTGAACCCAGTTAACAGTATGATAACAGCGGAGCCTCTGAAAAGATGGCTCACAACAATAATAACCCGATTTTTGTAACTATGTACAAGTAATGCAGATAATCCGCACTTGGGATGGGCGCCCAGCATCCACTACGGACTCCGAGAAATAGAATTATCGGTAAGTAAATTCTTATTTTCTCTATCGTCCTAGTGGATGCTGGGGTTCCTGAAAGGACCATGGGGATTATACCAAAGCTCCCAAACGGGCGGGAGAGTGCGGATGACTCTGCAGCACCGAATGAGAGAACTCCAGGTCCTCCTTAGCCAGGGTATCAAATTTGTAGGATTTTACAAACGTGTTTGCCCCTGACTAAATAGCCGCTCGGCAAAGTTGTAAAGCCGAGACCCCTCGGGCAGCCGCCCAAGATGAGCCCACCTTCCTTGTGGAATGGGCATTTACATATTTTGGCTGTGGCAGGCCTGCCACAGAATGTGCAAGCTGAATTGTATTACACATCCAACTAGCAAAAGTCTGCTTAAAAGCAAGAGCACCCAGTTTGTTGGGTGCATACAGGATAACAGCAAGTCAGTTTTCCTGACTCCAGCCGTCCTGGAACCTATATTTTCAGGGCCCTGACCACATCTAGCAACTTGGAGTCCTCCAAGTCCCTAGTAGGCGCAAGACACCACAATAAGCTGGTTCAGGTGAAACACTGACACCACCTTAGGGAGAGAACTGGGGACGAGTCCGCAGCTCTGCCCTGTCCGAATGGACAAACAGATATGGGCTTTTTTGAGAAAAAAACCACCAATTTGACACTCGCCTGGTCCAGGCCAGGTCCAAGAGCATGTTCACTTTTCATGTGAGATGCTTCAAATCCACAGATTTGACTGGTTTTAAACCAATGTGTTTTGAGGAATCCCAGAACTACGTTGAGATCCCACAGTGCCACTGGAGGCACAAAAGGGGGTTGTATATGCAATACTCCCTTGACAAACTTCTGGACTTCAGGAACTGAAGCCAATTCTTTCTGGAAGAAAAATCGACAGGGCCGAAATTTGAACCTTAATGGACCCCAATTTGAGGCCCATAGACACTCCTGTTTGCAAGAAATGCAGGAATCGACCGAGTTGAAATTTCTTCGTGGGGCCTTCCTGGCCTCACACCACGCAACATATTTTCGCCACATGTGGTGATAATGTTGTGCGGTCACCTCCTTTCTGGCTTTGACCAGGGTAGGAATGACCTCTTCCTGAATGCCTTTTCCCTTAGGATCCGGCGTTCCACCGCCATGCCGTCAAACGCAGCTGCGGTAAGTCTTGGAACAGACATGGTACTTGCAGAAACAAGTCCCTTCTTAGCGGCAGAGGCCATAAGTCCTCTGTGAGCATCTCTTGAAGTTCCGGGTACCAAGTCCTTCTTGGCCAATCCGGAGCCATGAGTATAGTTCTTACTCCTCTACGTCTTATAATTCTCAGTACCTTAGGTATGAAAAGCAGAGGATGGAACACATACACCGACTGGTACACCCACGGTGTTACCAGAACGTCCACAGCTATTGCCTGAGGGTCTCTTAACCTGGCGCAATACCTGTCCCGTTTTTTGTTCAGACGGGACGCCATCATGTCCACCTTTGGTAATTCCCAACGGTTTACAATTATGTGGAAAACTTCCCCATGAAGTTCCCACTCTGCCGGGTGGAGGTCGTGCCACTGCCCTCCTGCTTCTTGTGCCGCCCTGTCTATTTACGTGGGCGACTGCCGTGATGTTTTATCCCACTGGATCAATACCGGCTGACCTTGAAGCAGAGGTCTTGCTAAGCTTAGAGCATTATAAATTTACCCTTAGCTATATTTATGTGGAGAAAAATCTCCAGACTTGATCACACTCCCTGGAAATTTTTTCCTTGTGTGACTGCTCCCCAGCCTCTCGGGCTGGCCTCCGTGGTCACCAACATCCAAAACTGAATGCCGAATCTGCGGCCCTCTAGAAGATGAGCACTCTGTAACCACCACAGGAGAGACACCCTTGTCCTTGGATATAGGGTTATCCGCTGATGCATCTGAAGATGCGATCCGGACCATTTGTCCAGCAGATCCCACTGAAAAGTTCTTGCATGAAATCTGCCGACTGGAATTGCTTCGAAGGAAGTCACCTTTTTACCATGGCCCTTGTGCAATGATGCACTGATTTTAGGAGGTTCCTGACTAGCTCGGATAACTCCCTGGCTTTCTCTTCCGGGAGAAACACCTTTTTCTGGACTGTGTCCAGAATCATCCCTAAGCACAGGAGACTTGTTGTCGGGATCAGCTGCGATTTTGGAATATTTAGAATCCACCCCTGCTGTTGTAACAGTATCCGAGATAGTGCTACTCCGACCTCCAACTGTTCCCTGGACTTTGCCCTTATCAGGAGATCGTCCAAGTAAGGGATAATTAAGACGCCTTTTCTTCGAAGAAGAACCATCATTTCGGCCATTACCTTGGTAAAGACCCGGGGTGCCGTAGACAATCCAAACGGCAGCGTCTGAAACTGATAGTGACAGTTCTGTACCACGAACCTGAGGTACCCTTAGTGATAAGGGCAAATTTGGGACATGGAGGTAAGCATCCCTGATGTCTCGGGACACCAGATAGTCCCCTTCTTCCCGGTTCGTTATCACTGCTCTGAGTGACTCCATCTTGATTTGAACCTTTGTAAGTGTTCAAATTTTTTTAGATTTAGAATAGGTCTCACCTAGCCTTCTGGCTTCAGTACCACAATATAGTGTGGAATAATACCCCTTTTCTTGTTGTAGGAGGGGTAATTTAATTATCACCTGCTGGGAATACAGCTCGTGAATTGTTTCCCATACTGCCTCCTTGTCGGAGGGAGACCTTGGTAAAGCAGACTTCAGGAGCCTGCGCAGGGGAAACGTCTCGACATTCCAATCTGTACCCCTGGGATACTACTTGTAGGATCCAGGGGTCCTGTACGGTCTCAGCGTCATGCTGAGAGCTTGTCAGAAGCGGTGGAACGCTTCTGTTCCTGGGAATGGGCTGCCTGCTGCAGTCTTCTTCCCTTTCCTCTATCCCTGGGCAGATATGACTCTTATAGGGACGAAAGGACTGAAGCTGAAAAGACGGTGTCTTTTTCTGCAGAGATGTGACTTAGGGTAAAAACGGTGGATTTTCCAGCAGTTGCCGTGGCCACCAGGTCCGATGGACCGACCCCAAATAACTCCTCTTCCTTTATACGGCAATACACCTTTGTGCCGTTTGGAATCTGCATCACCTGACCACTGTCGTGTCCATAAACATCTTCTGGCAGATATGGACATCGCACTTACTCTTGATGCCAGAGTGCAAATATCCCTCTGTGCATCTCGCATATATAGAAATACATCCTTTAAATGCTCTATAGTCAATAAAATACTGTCCCTGTCAAGGGTATCAATATTTTTAGTCAGGGAATCCGACCAAGCCACCCCAGCTCTGCACATCCAGGCTGAGGCGATCGCTGGTCGCAGTATAACACCAGTATGTGTGTATATACTTTTTATGATATTTTTCCAGCCTCCTGTCAGCTGGCTCCTTGAGGACGGCCCTATCTATAGACGGTACCGCCACTTGTTCTGATAAGCGTGTGAGCGCCTTATCCACCCTAAGGGGTGTTTCCCAACGCGCCCTAACTTCTGGCGGGAAAGGGTATACCGCCCATATTTTCTATCGGGGGGAACCCACGCATCATCACACACTTCATTTAATTTATCTGATTCAGGAAAAACTACGGTAGTTTTTTCACATCCCACATAATACCCTCTTTTGTGGTACTTGTAGTATCAGAAATATGTAACACCTCCTTTATTGCCCTTAACGTGTGGCCCTAATAAGGAATACGTTTGTTTATTCACCGTCGACACTGGATTCAGTGTCCCTGTCTGTGTCGACCGACTAAAGTAAACGGGCGTTTTAAAACCCCTGACGGTGTTTTTGAGACGTCTGGACCGGTACTAATTGTTTGTCGGCCGTCTCATGTCGTCAACCGACCTTGGCGCGTGTTGACATTATCACGTAATTCCCTAAATAAGCCATCCATTCCGGTGTCGACTCCCTAGAGAGTGACATCACCATTACAGGCAATTGCTCCGCCTCCTCACCAACATCGTCCTCATACATGTCGACACACACGTACCGACACACAGCACACACACAGGGAATGCTCTGATAGAGGACAGGACCTACTAGCCCTTTGGAGAGACAGAGGGAGAGTTTGCCAGCACACACCAAAAACGCTATAATTATATAGGGACAACCTTATATAAGTGTTTTCCCTTATAGCATCTTTTTTATATATTTCTAACGCCAAATTAGTGCCCCCCCTCTCTGTTTTAACCCTGTTTCTGTAGTGCAGTGCAGGGGAGAGCCTGGGAGCCTTCCCTCCAGCCTTTCTGTGAGGGAAAATGGCGCTGTGTGCTGAGGAGATAGGCCCCGCCCCTTTTTCGGCGGCCTCGTCTCCCGCTCTTAACGGATTCTGGCAGGGGTGAAATATCTCCATATAGCCCCCGGAGGCTATATGTGAGGTATTTTTAGCCAAAAAAGGTTTTCATTTGCCTCCCAGGGCGCCCCCCTCCCAGCGCCCTGCACCCTCAGTGACTGCCGTGTGAAGTGTGCTGAGAGGAAAATGGCGCACAGCTGCAGTGCTGTGCGCTACCTTAAGAAGACTGAGGAGTCTTCTGCCGCCGATTCTGGACCTCTTCTCGTTTCAGCATCTGCAAGGGGGCCGGCGGCGAGGCTCCGGTGACCATCCAGGCTGTACCTGTGATCGTCCCTCTGGAGCTAATGTCCAGTAGCCAAGAAGCCAATCCATCCTGCACGCAGGTGAGTTCACTTCTTCTCCCCTAAGTCCCTCGTTGCAGTGATCCTGTTGCCAGCAGGACTCACTGTAAAATAAAAAACCTAAGCTAAACTTTTCTAAGCAGCTCTTTAGGAGAGCCACCTAGATTGCACCCTTCTCGGCCGGGCACAAAAATCTAACTGAGGCTTGGAGGAGGGTCATAGGGGGAGGAGCCAGTGCACACCACCTGATCCTAAAGCTTTACTTTTTGTGCCCTGTCTCCTGCGGAGCCGCTATTCCCCATGGTCCTTTCAGGAACCCCAGCATCCACTAGGACGATAGAGAAATGTGTGATACACAGAATAGAATCCACACAGCAGCTATAAGCACACACAGTCACAGGTACAATGCAGAAATTATTACATATAAAAAATAAAACTGCACTGGACTAGTAATTCTACACACAG
Organism: Pseudophryne corroboree; assembly: GCF_028390025.1. Taxonomy (NCBI): domain Eukaryota; kingdom Metazoa; phylum Chordata; class Amphibia; order Anura; family Myobatrachidae; genus Pseudophryne; species Pseudophryne corroboree. The sequence continues at coordinate 251,368,270 of NC_086450.1, read as the reverse complement.
AAATGTATCTATACAGATATAACAATGCACAGTAAACACTGGATGTATATCACAGAATACTTGTACTAAATATTCATATAGCATTACACTTGTTCTTAACTAACGCTGTCTAAACGACATGTAGAATACTTAAGTGTCCTGTAAATGCACAGCACTGATGAGACAGGCGGCTTTACAGAGGAGACCGTGCCCAGCAGTCCCAGGATCAACACAGCTCTGTGAAACGCTGACAGGGAGAGAGAGAGATGCAGCTCCAGGGCGGGAACACCTGCTGTAGATGGCGCCTGGAGCTGGGGGAGGGGCTACAGGTCAGCGCCTTATCTCCTCTGTTGGACTTCACCACCGCGTACTATGGAGCCTATCATAAATGGATCTTAGTAAATCCGACATGTGCTCCCTGCCCTGGAGGATATAGTGGGGTCCCTGCACGGCCACAGTGTCCACGGCAGCGGCACGGTCCGTCTCTTGGGACCGCAACCGGATCGCGATTTCGGCATGTCCCACCTGGGGGACCCTTTTACCTCCTCCCTGAAGTGTGGCCACGCAATCCAGGAGAGCAGCAGCGGTTTTGTGTGCCTGATGACCGGAGCGCCTCCACTGCAAGTACCCGGTAACTAGGGCGCGGGAGTATGCAGCGCCGCTGGGGGAGGTGATGGAGCCACAGAACAGAATGTCAGCATGACATACACAGCATCTAGTGCCTGTGCTATGGCCCTTGAATTCTTCTTTCTTCTTAAAAATATCTCATTAGGGCTGCCTAGCGCAGCGCCCCCTGTTACTGACCTGCCCCCGATCTGCCCGATCAGCAGCATGGCAGATATGCAAGGAATAAACAAGAAAGCAATTCGATAAAGACTAAGGGCAGTGTCCTATTAGCCCCGATGCAGTTTTGGCCGACAAAAATGGCCAGATATCGCAATTAAATGACCGATGGTCATTATTGCGGTATCCAATTAGAGTCCATTTTTAGTGGACAAAATTGGACCCGCAATCGCACAAAAACACATGGGATCAGGGATAAGTCCCCGATCCCATGTGTTTTCACTGCTCCTTTTTGGGATTATGCTTTGCGTGCTTTACATAATACCCGATAAGTGCCGCATCGGGGAATAAGGATGCTGGCATTGGGGCTAAGTTATTCTGACACTTCTTTTGGGATGTAGTTCCATGTAACACAAATGTATAGACATTATATTTAAAATACATCTTGACCCAATAATTACCTATATTTTTCATGTTTTCCTTAATCTAGTCGCAATCTCAATAACAAAGTACATAACTTAAGGTCAAGCCAGCTAAACCAGAAAAAAAAATAAAAATCAACAATGAACTGAAATAAATAAAATAAAAGCAATAAGACCTTATGTTTATTAAACAATTAGCCAGTAAGCATGTGTTTGGTAGTGCAAAAGCGCAATTTTAAGATATTAAGCACAGCAATTGAAAAATAAAATGTTCAAACTGTGACAATAATGGGACAAACAGTTAATCGGTGACAGGAGATAATACAGACCGACACCACATTGTAAATACTATTATTTTTCAGTTTCAGACCTTACAGCAAAGTACAATTATGCATAAAAAAAAACTTGATATGCAAAGTAATCACAATTTTGTATATGGGCATTGCTATAAAACAGTAAAAATGTTTTTTTTTTTTTTTAACAGCACAAAAATAGATCTTGAAAAATAATTTACAGTGACATACCCTGCATTCTCAAGATATTTTAATGCAATGATGAAACAAGAACATATCAAAGCAGTTGATGCAGTCATATATTGTAGTAATAACTACAGTCAACAGATTGTGTAGCATAACGCAAAGTTACAGTTTACAAGTTCAAAGCCATTTTATTTTCTGCATGAAACTGCTAATTTCCTAAAAACCAGAGGACCACATCCATGAATATACAGCCAATGAATAAATTAAGAAGTTCCTAATTTAAAATGGCAATGCAAAAACTACAACAAAAACCAAGAACAAAAAGGAGATACAGTTTATAACAATACATGATTGAAGGGTCTAAAACAGGAGCAGTCAACTTATTGCACACCAGTTGCAACTGAATTAACCCAGCATAGAATCCACAGCAAAGTCTTGCTAAAGCAAAAACTAGAGGGCAAGATGTTGAGTACCCCTGATTTAAAATTATATATACAGTACAGAAGTGTTAATAGTTTCCTCGATACTCATACATTTCTCAGAACAGTTGTAACATCATGCTTCACTTTCTCCAGCAACCAATCTTTGCATTTCTTCTTCCAAAATAGGAACAATCAGATTATCCTTGGACATTAGATTATACTTCATCACAAATTTGGTGAACCGATGACACAAGTAGGTTTCATTCTACAAGAGAAAAAAAAAAATGTCCACATTTAACATGTGAGCAAACAGCAGAGCACAACAAAATAAAAAAATCTATAAATGAGTCTGAAGAATATGTATTACAAGTTTGGCTCTGGAATCCCTGAAATGAATCCTAACCCCCACCTGCCACTCCAAACCCCAGCTCATGATGTATTGAAATACAGGAATTAGAACATCCCTGAAAAAAAAAAGTGAGCAAGCATTCTACACATAGTAAAACAATAAAATATCCAAAGTGACAGGCAACACGTCCGAATATAGAAGCCAGCAATGGTAATGAATATATGCATAAAATGAATGGATGTTCATAAGCAACACTGGAAAGCAAAATAATAGGATTTTAATACCTACTGGTAAATCCTTTTCTCTTAGTCTGAAGAGGATGCTGGGGTCACTTCAAGAACCATGGGGTATAGATGGGATCCACAGGAGACATGGGCACTTTAAGACTTTCTAAGGGGTGTATACTGGCTCCTCCCTCTATGCCCCTCCTCCAGACTCCAGTTATAGGAACTGTGCCCAGGGAGACGGACATTTAGAGGAAAAGGATTTATTGTTAAACTAAGGTGAGATACATACCAGCTCACACCTCAAGTACGCCGTACAACATGGCATTTAACACAACGCAAATCAACGGCATGAACAACATCAGCAACAGGCTGACTATAAACGTAACACAACATATGTGTAACCACAAACTAATAACTGCAGATACAGTACGCACTGGGACGGGCGCCCAGCATCCTCTACGGACTAAGAGAAAAGGATTTACCGGTAGGTATTAAAATCCTATTTTCTCAAAAGTCCTAGAGGATGCTGGGGTCACTGCAAGAACCATGGGGTTTATACCAAAGCTCTAGAACGGGCGGGAGAGGCGGATGACTCTGCAGCACCGATTGACCAAACATGAGGTCCTCATCAGCCAGGGTATCAAACTTGTAGAGCTTCGCAAAGGTGTTTGTACCCGACCAAGTAGCTGCTCGGCAGAGCTGTAATACAGAGACCCCCCGGACAGCCGCCAAGGATGAGCCCACCTTTCTGGTAGAATGGGCCTTCACCGATTTCGGTAACGGCAATCCAGCCGTAGAATGAGCCTGCTGAATCGTATGACAGATCCAGCGCGCAATAGATTGCTTGGAAGCAGGAGCCCCAATTTTGTTGGGAGCATACAGGACAAACAGAGCCTCCGTTTTCCTAAACTGAGCCGTTCTGGCCACATAAATTTTCAAAGGTCTGACGTCTAGAAACTTTGATTCCAGCAAGGCGTCAGTAGCCACTGGCACCACAATAGGTTGGTTCAAGTGGAACGACGAAACCACTTTTGGCAGAAATTGCTGACGAGTCCTCAACTCTGCTCTGTCTTCACGGAATATCAAATAAGGGCTCTTGTGAGACAAGGCCGCCAATTCAGACACTCGCCTTGCGGATGCCAAGGCCAACAGCATGACCACTTTCCAAGTGAGGAATTTCAACTCTACCTTCTGTAAAGGTTCAAAGCAATGAGATTTAAGGAATTGCAACACCACGTTAAGATCCCACGGTGCCACAGGGGGCACAAAGGGAGATTGGATGTGCAACACGCCTTTCACAAAAGTCTGAACTTCCTGGAAGGGAGGCCAATTGTTTCTGGAAGAAAACCGATAAGGCCGAAATTTGTACTTTAATGGAGCCCAACTTTAGGCCCGCATCCATACCGGCTTGTAGAAAATGGAGAAAACGTCCCAACTGAAATTCTTCCGTAGGAGCCTTCTTGGACTCACACCAAGACACGTATTTTCTCCAAATACGGTGGTAATGTTTAGACGTTACACCTTTCCTGGCCTGAATAAGAGTGGGGATAACTTCCTTGGGAATACCCTTTTGGGCTAGGATCCGGCGTTCAACCTCCAAGCCGTCAAACGAAGTCGCGGTGAGTCTTAGAACACGCACGGTCCCTGCTGTAACAGATCCTCTCGTAGAGGAAGGGGCCAGGGATCTCCTATGAGTAATTCCTGAAGATCTGGATACCAAGCCCTCCTTAGCCAGTCTGGAACAATGAGGATCGCTTGAACCTTTGTTTTTCGTATGATCTTTATCACTTTTGGAATGAGTGGAAGCGGAGGAAACACGTACACCGACTGAAACACCCACGGTGTCACCAGGGCGTCCACTGCTATTGCTTGAGGATCTCTCGACCTGGAACAGTATCTCTGAAGTTTCTTGTTGAGGCGAGACGCCATCATGTCTATTTGAGGAATTCCCCAAAGACTTGTCACTTTTGCAAAGACCTCTTGATGAAGACCCCACTCTCCTGGATGGAGATCGTGTCTGCTGAGGAAGTCTGCTTCCCAGTTGTCCACTCCTGGAATGAAGATCGCTGACAGAGGGCTTGTATGCCTTTCCGCCCAACGGAGCACCTTTGTGGCCTCTGCCATTGCCACTCTGCTCTTTGTTCCGCCCTGGCGGTTTATGTGCGCTACTGCTGTTATGTTGTCCGACTGAATCAAGACGGGCCGAGTGTGAATATGATGTTCCGCTTGCAGAAGGCCGTTGTGAATGGCCCTTAACTCCAGAACGTTTATGTGTAGACACAATTTATGTGTAGACACATTTCCTGGCTTGACCATCTTCCCTGGAAGCTTTCCCCCTGCGTGACTGCTCTCCAACCTCGGAGACTCGCATCCGTGGTCACTAAGAACCAGTCCTGGATCCCGAACCTGCGTCCCTCTAGGAGGTGAGAGTTGTGCAGCCACCACAGGAGTGAGAGTCTGGTCTTGGAAGACAAGGTTATCCTTCGGTGCATGTGCAGATTGGACCCGGACCACTTGTTCAACAGGTCCCACTGGAACACTCTGGCATGGAATCTGCCAAATTGAATGGCCTCGTAGGCCGCCACCATCTTCCCCAGCAACCGAGTGCATTGATGGATTGACACTCTTGTTGGTTTCAGCAGTTGTTTGACCAGGTTCTGAAATTCCAGAGCTTTTTCCACTGGAAGAAAGACTCTTTGTAATTCTGTGTCCAGAATCATTCCCAAAAACAACAGCCGTCTCGTTGGAACCAACTGTGATTTTGGCAAGTTTAGGAGCCAACCATGTTGCTGCAGAATTGTCAGGGAGAGTGTAATGTTTTGCATTAATTGGTCCCTGGATCTCGCCTTTATCAGGAGATCGTCCAAGTAAGGGATAATCGTGACTCCTTGCTTGCGTAGGAGGACCATCATTTCGACCATTACTTTGGTGAAAACCCTCGGAGCCGTGGACAGACCAAACGGCAACGTCTGAAATCGGTAATGACAATCCGGAACTGCAAACCTCAGGTAAGCCTGATGTGGGGGATAAATTGGAACATGAAAGTAGGCATCCTTTATGTCTACCGACACGATAAAATCCCCCTCCTCCAGACTGGAGATCACTGCCCGGAGAGATTCCATCTTGAATTAGAATTTTTTTAGATAGAAATTGAGGGATTTGAGGTTCAGGATTGGTCTGACTGAGCCGTCTGGCTTCGGGACCACGAACAGGCTCGAATAAAAGCCTTCTCCCTGTTGTGACGGGGGAACCCTGACAATGACTTGATTTTGACACATTTTTTGTATTGCGTCGCATACCACTTCTCTCTCCGGAAGAGAGGCTGGTAAGGCTGATTTGAAAAATTGGTGAGGGGGGACGTCTTGAAACTCCAGTTTGTACCCTTTGGATACTATTTCTAAAACCCATGGGTCCAGGGCCGAACGAGCCCAGAACTGACTGAAGAGCCTGAGACGTGCCCCAACCGGTGCGGACTCCCGCAGAGGAGCCCCAGCGTCATGCGGTGGATTTGGCAGAAGCCGGGGAGGACTTCTGTTCCTGGGAACCGGCTGTTTACCTTTTCCCTTTCCTCTAGTAGCAAGGAAGGAGGACCCTCGGCCCTTTCTGTATTTATTGGGCCGAAAGGACTGCATCTGATAGTGGTGTGCTTTCTTTTGTGGCGCAGGAACATAAGGTAAAAATTATGACTTACCCGCGGTAGCCGTAGATACCAAATCAGCGAGGCCGTCACCAAACACACCACCTTTATACGGTAGAGACTCCATAGCTTTCTTAGAGTCAGCATCAGCATTCCATTGATGAATCCACAATGCTCTCCTAGCTGAGACTGCCATGGCATTGGCCCGTGATCCCAATATCTCTTGCAGCTTCTTTTAGGTAGGCTGCAGCGTCCCTGACATGACCTAGTGTCAAAAGAATGCTATCCCTATCCAGGGTATCCATTTTAGATGACAAGTTATCTGCCCATTTTTCGATAGCGCTACTCACCCACGCAGACGCAATGGCTGGTCTGAGTAGCGTACCCGTGGTGACATAAATGGATTTTAATGTACTTTCCTGTCTACGATCTGCAGGGTCTTTAGGGCTGCCGTGTCAGGGGATGGGAGAGCCACCTTTCTGGACAGCTGTAACAGCTTTGTCCACAATGGGGGGTGACTCCCATTTTTCCCTATCCCCAGAGGGAAACGGATACGCCACTACAATCCTTTTGGGAATCTGAAATTTCTTGTCAGGACTTTCCCAAACCTTTTCACAAAGCGTGTTTAGTTCATGAGGGGGAGGAAATGTTACCTCAGGTTTCTTCCCTTTATACATACAGACCCTAGTATCAGGAACAGTAGGGTCCTCAGTGATATGGAATACATCTGTTATAGCCACAATCATGTACTGAATGCTCTTTGCCAGTTTTGGATCTAATCTGGCATCACTGTAGTCGACACTTGAGTCAGTGTCCGTGTCGGTATCCGTGTCTGCCAGCTGGGCAAATGAACGTTTTTGTGACCCCGAGGGGGTCTGGACTTGAAACTACACATCCTCTACGGATTTATTCCAAGCCTGGTTCTGAGACTCAGATTTATCCAATCTTTTATTTATCAGAGCCTTGCATTCAAAGCACTCAAAACATTCACCCAATCAGGTGTCGGCGGTGCCGAAAGGGTCACTCCCACAGCCGTTTGTGTCCCTAACATAGTCCCCTCCTGGGAAGAGCACTCCGCCTCAGACATGCCGACACACGTGCACCCACCACACGTAGATACACTGGGCCTATAGGGGACAGACCCACAGTAAAGCCTGTCAGAGAGACACAGAGGGAGATATTGCCAGCTCACACCCCAGCGCCCAAACCCGGTCTGACACTACAGAAAATGTCCCAGACCTGCAGCGCTTTTATAAATTATATATATGATGCACCAAAACAAAACCCCTGTGACCCCCCCCCCCCGTTTTGCACCCTGTTACTTGTACAGCAGTGTGAGGACCAGCGTCTCTGCAGCCTTGTGAAGACAAAATGGCGCCGGGCTGTGTGCTGTGAGGGCTAAGCCCCGCCCCCGTAATGGTGCGCTTCAGACCCGCTCTTTTTTAAAACTTTTTTACACTGGCGGGGGTCCGGACAGTGCCCTGGCACTTAGTCCGCTCTTGCCAGGTAGTTATGTGAGGTTAAAATGCTGCCCAGGGCACCCCCCCCCCCCCTGTACCCTGAAGTGCCTCTGAGTGTGGGAGCATAGCGCGCAGCGCGGCCGCTGTGCGGTACCTCAAAGCCGTCACTGAAGTCTTCTGATCTTCTTCTACTCACCTGTCTTCTGACTTCTGGCTCTGCAAGGGGGGTGACAGCGGGCTCTGGGAATAAGCATCTAGGCGTACCTAGCGATCAGACCCTCAGGAGCTAATGGTGTCCTGTAGACAAAGAAGCAGAGCCTTTAAACTCACAGAAGTAGGTCTGACTTCTCTCCCCTAAGTCCCACGAAGCAGGGAGTCTGTTGCCAGCATTTCTCCCTGAACATAAAAAACCTAACAAAGTATTTTCAGAGAAACTCAGTAAAGCTCCTCAGTGTGCATCCAGTCTGCCTAGGCACAGATTCTAAACTGGAGTCCGGAGGAGGGGCATAGAGGGAGGAGCCAGTTCACACCCCTTTGAAAGTCTTAAAGTGCCCATGTCTCCTGCGGATCCCGTCTATACCCCATGGTTTTTGAAGTGACCCCAGCATCCTCTAGGACGTATGAGAAAATGGTATCTATGTATACAAAATCATATACATAGAAAAATTAATAACCAAACAAAACCTATCCAAGACATAAACTGGTACAAAAGGGAAGGGAGGGGGTAAGAATTATGTTACAGGAGGTGAGGGATGGGGGGAGGGAGCCAAAGATTTATTTAGGAATAGGCCCTTCTTCAAGGCGAGTCCGACATAACTTTATACAGGTTGAGTATCCCATATCCAAATATTCCGAAATACGGAATATTCCGAAATACGGACTTTTTTGAGTGAGAGTGAGATAGTGAAGCCTTTGTTTTTTGATGGCTCAATGTACACACATTTTGTTTAATGCACAAAGTTATAAAAAATATTGGCTAAAACTACCTTCAGGCTGTGTGTATATGGTGTATATGAAACATAAAAGCCTTCTGTGCTTAGATTTAGGTCCCATCACCATGATATCTCCTTATGGTATGCAATTATTCCAAAATACGGAAAAATCCGATATCCAAAATACCTCTGGTCCCAAGCATTTTGGATAAGGGATACTCAACCTGTATAGGTAGATTATCCTGTCACAATACATTTAGTCATGTGTTCATCTCCAATTGACTACAAAGGAACCAAGAAGTAGATTTGTATAATTTGAAGATATGTTCTTGCCTCTGGGTGTCAAGAGTGACTATAAATAGATTCCACTTCTTATAGAATTTAAGAATGTTAAATGTCTGGCAAGATGGCCTGTCTGCCAAAGTATATTAGTTGAACTAGCATTTGTTTCACCAGATTCAGAAAATGAGGTGTTTTGACAGTCCAATTTTGCATAACCTTTTTTTGCCACAGTAATTATAACAGATAGAAGCAGGACAATCGCCTTTTTAATCTTTACCCAGTTCCCAAAGTTGGCGCAGAATAGAGCTAACGGATGCAATTTAAGTTTCAGTGAGAACAAAGTATTAATAAAGGAGAGAAGTTTGTACCAAAATTTACGTTTTTTTCCTGCATTCCCACAAGTTATGAAAAAGAGTAGCAGAGACATGTTGACATTTAAGACATTGGCCTGATTCACATTCTACCATATATTTTCACTGGGCTTGTGATATATTAACCCTGTGAATCACTTTAAAATGGGTTTCCTGTACAGATGCAGATGATAAGTAACGGAAGGTATTGTCATAATATTTAATAAGAGGGGTGTGATCTAGTAATGAAGGCAGAATATGCCTCCAGCTCGCCCCCACAGATGACCAGAGTGAATGCAGAGTGTGGCGGGTAATAAGCGTAGTAATGTCCCTGGTTTTAGAAGGGATTATAGCATGTCTATCCAGTACAGCGTGTAGGAAATCACTGTCATTCAGTACGGACATGGGAACAGGTAGGGTGGTTACAAAGTGTCTGACATGGAGGTACATGAAAAATGTATTGTTCAGGATATTAACTTTTTGTTTTAGCTCTTGAAAAAGAAAGCAGTAAGCCACCAGGATCAAACACATCACGAATGGCTGCTATACCTTTTCTCCTCCAGGACTGGAATATAGCATTCTCCAAACCGGGTGAGAAAAGGATTGCCCCAAAATGTGATGAATCTAGAACTAAGGGGGTTTCCATGGATTTTACGATTTACAGTCTGCCAAGCAAAATAGGTATTCAGATTTGTGAACGTTTACCTTATATCCTGCAAAGGTACCAAAGTGAGTGAGTCAATAACAGTGGGAACCGAATTGACGGGGCTGCAAATAAACACTAGCAAATCATCGACCAAAAAGAGCCAGTTTGGATTCCCATGGCCCAATTCTTATTCCCATGAAGGAGTACCTTTCCTGCAAGGTAACAGACAGGGGTTCCAAAGCTAGAGCAAATAGTAGGGGTGAAAGGGGACTTCCCTGTCTAGTGCACCATTCTACACGAAAAGGGGAGAGGGGATAAGTACCCATCACAAGCAATCTGAGTAGAGATTATGATAAAAAGCGTGCATGATGTGAATGAAGTCCTCCGAAAAGCCAAACCTCCTCAGCACCTCATACAAATTATCCCATGTGACAATGTCAAAAGCTTTTTCAGCATCAAGTGATAAGAGGGCCGAGGCAGCCTGGCCCACAGAGGACTCCAACCATTGTTGAATTGTGAGGACTTTCCTCAAATTTACCCACCGAACGACACCCTCACACAAAACCTATTTGGTCAACATGGACCACTGAGGGGAGAATCAACTTGAGTCTATCCGCCATAACTTTGGTCGAAATGTTGTAATCTAGGTTCAATAGAGAAATTGGCGATATATGAGCCCGGCAAATCTAAGTCACGGCCAGGTTTGGGAAGTACCTTAAGGGAGGCAGTATTACAGTATGAAGGAACAGCTTTCTTTTCAAGAAGATTATAAATAAGAACTAAGGCATCACCTATGCGTAGGAGTAGGATTTTATAAAACTCCCCTGAAAAACCATCAGGTCCAGGAGCTTTAAAGGAATTCAATAGTTTAACACCACCTTTAACTTCTTCTAAGGTAATCAGGGAGGTTAGGGATTGAGCCTGCGCAGGGAGATTTGGGGTAGAGTACGACCATCCCAGAAGGCTTTTTTTTTCTAAATCGCACCAACAGCTTCATTTGCATACAACTTAGAATAATAGAATAAAACTCCGAAGTCTCAGTAATTCTTTTCCCCCAATGCTACGCTCACAAGAAGGTGTAACCAGAGAGGGAATCACTGGAGAGGCCTGGGTTCCTTTCAGAGGAGAAGAAAGCAAACGACCCACCTTGTTTCCCAAACAATGAAATCTATAAGACCTCTGAAAAAAGTATACGGGTCACCAATTTGAGACAAGAGTGCATCAAAGTCTACCTTAGCTTTCAAGTATGAATCTTTAATAGTAGGGTTAGGCAAACATTTATAAGCCTTGTAAGAATCAGACCGCATCATTTGCCATTTGACATAGGAGGCTGCAACATCCTTGGTATGGTACAGTATTTTACATAAGACATAGTAGCAGGTCATAACACGTTTTGAGGCAAAAAAAAGAAAAAGGGGGTAATAGAAATGTCCAGGGAGCGCAATAACAAATTAAAAATAAATATTACATACACATTATGCACACATAATAACAATAATTAAAAATATATTAAATGAACAATTGAACAAGACCCCTTTTAATCTTCAAATCATTAAGGTTACCCAATGAGGGTTTAAAGACAAAAATCCTTAATCAATGGTATCCAATCCTAAAAATTGCCATATAGAATTCTAGTTTCAATAGATAAAGTTAGTTATGCTTATTTATTCAAGCAATGTCAGTGCCTGGAGGGAGGGCGCCTGACTGTATGGCTCGAAAAGAGCACGGCGCTATCCTCCACCTCCTAGTTGTTAAACTTGTCCCCAAAGCAGTGATGTAACGGAATAACTTTTTTACGTTGACAAAGGGAGGTCGCCGGGGCTCTGTATGTAAATGTCCTAGCACTATGCTCCACCTTTGATGTCTGTAGTCACAAAGTTACCGTATATCCAAAATGCTGTTAACCAACATCGGGAATGGGGAAGGCTAACAGCCGCACAAACTCACAATGCTGCCAAAGTACTTTACCCACGATCTAAGGAGAAGAGGAGGATACCTCTCACTTTAGTCTCCATTCGTACTAGAAGTCCTTGGTACTGGCACAGTTTTAAAGATGTTTAATCTCTCGATAGGCACTTAGTGAAGATAAAGGTAGTTAAGATAAAAGGTCCAAATGCTAAAAGCCCCACGTCCTTACGCGTTTCTCTGCAAATGTATGGTAACAGTTTCGTCAGAGGGTGCCTGCCAAAACAACTGAGGATCGTGCCGAGTATAGTCTGCATTGTTTGAACAGTATTCTTGCAAAGTGTCAGCTAGAAGAGCACGAAACTGCAAAAAAATTTGACAGGTGCATGGGAAACCGTAATTTACAATAGAAGCCTAAATCCACTGTGGGTTCTAAAGTGAACCAGGTGATCGCATGATCGGAGATGTATATTGGATGATGCAGAAATGCGAGGGACAGGGTGCCATAGGGGGACAGAAAGGAACGTAAAATTCCTTGTCTAAAGGATGTTGCACCCTCCAAACCTCTAGATGGCTTAACTGACGTGCAAGAAATGGTATACACAGTGGGGTGAAAGCATGACACGTCTTCCCTGCAGATTGTTTATCCATAACAAGAGAGGAAACCATATTGAAGTCGCCTCCAACAACCATGTTGGGGGAGGCAAGTTCAGGCAGCTAAGTCAATAACTGCTTGGAAAACGGAGTACACATTAGGCGCATACAAATTGCATATAGCTAACCTAGTAGATGATAGTGTGACATCAATAATAACATAGCGACCATCAGGGTCAGACACAACCGAGTGGATAACAAAATATACTTTATGGTAAGAACTTACCGTTGATCACGGTATTTCTCCTAAGTCCACAGGATAACATTGGGATATGATGAAGCGACAGCGGATTTGCACCAGTCAGTCATAGCTTTTCGGCCTCCCAGCATGCAACTCCATATATCCCCGCCTCCTAGCTCAGGCAAATCAGTTGTATTCTCAAAGCTCAAGGCAGCAGCATCATAGATAGCCCTAATCAGGCGAGAACACCACACATGTACATTTTACGTACAAGAAGAAAGAGGTTAGTGAGTAAAAGGATCCTCAAATTAGGTACGTCAGGGTGGGATCCCTGTGGAACCTGTGGACTTAGGAGAAATACCATTATTAACGGTAAGTTCTTACCATAAAGTTTATTTCTTCGTCAGGGTCCACAGGTTATCCACAAGATAACAATGGGATTTACCAAAGCAATTTAGTGGTGGGGATGCTCCTGATTGGACAGGAGAATCCTTCTCCCGAATTCAGCATCGTGAGAGGCAAAGGTATCCATGGCATAATGTCTAATGAATGTGTTAATGGAAGACCATGTGGCTGCCTTACATATCTGTTCTGCTGAAGCACCACTTTGTGCTGCCCATGATGGACCTACCTTACGAGTAAAGTGAGCAGAGACATTAGCCGGAACAGGGAGATCAGCTTGAGAATATGATTCTGAAATAGTCATCTGAAGCCACCTTGCCAGTGTCTGCTTATCAGCAGGCCATCCTCTCTTGTGAAATCCGTAGAGCATGAAGAGTGTGTCTGTTTTTCTGATGGCAGTGGCACGATCCACGGAGATCCTTAAAGCACGGACCAACGATGCACCTCTCGCAGAAAGACCACAGGAAGACCGAGACTACAATTTCTTCGTGAAGGTGGAATTTAGACACCACCTTCTGATGGCACTGGTACGATCCACATAGATCCTTAAAGCACGAACCACGTCCAGCAATGCGTCTACCGTAGAAAGGCGTGGTACCTGGAAAGCCGGGACTACAATTTCTCCATTAAGGTGGAATTTAGACACCACCTTAGGAAGATACCCAGATCTGGCTCTGAGAACCACTTTATCTGGATAAAAAAAAAAAAAATCAGAAATGGGGAACGACATGACAATGCCCCTAAATCTAACACTCTTCTAGCTGATGCCATAGCCAGTAGAAAAAGAACTTTAGCTGTCAACCATTTAAGATCCACTTTATTAAGTGGTTCAAATGGGGCAACCTGAAAGGCCTTTAGGATTACATTTAAGTCCCAAGGCACTGTAGGAGGAACAAAAAGGAGGTTGAATGCGCAGCATTCCCTGTAAAAATGTACACACATTCTGTAAGTTGGCAATTTTATTTTGGAACCGTACAGTCAATGCTGACACTTGCACTCTCAAGGAAGCCACCTTCAAACCTTTATACATTCCTGCCTGAAGGAATGCTAAGACCCTGGAAACTCTGAAAGACTTCCATTTCCGTTCACTGCACCAATGAATATAGGTTTGCCATATTCGTTGATACATGCGAGCTGAGGAAGGTTTCCTTGCTCTGAGCATTGTTTGAATTACCTGTTATGAGAATCTTCTTGACTTCAGGATAGAGATTTCAAGAGCCACGCCGTCAAAGACAGTTGATCCAGATGTCTGTGATAACAAGGACCCTGCATCAGTAGATCTGGACATTGAGGAAGCCGGAGTGGAGCATCCATCGACATTCTCTGCAGATCTATGTACCAATGTCTTCTGGGTCAAGCCGGAGCTATTAGTATCACGGCACCCTTTCATTGCTTTATCTTTCTCACCACCCTGGGGGATTGGAGGAAACACATAGGCCAGATGAAAGTCCCATCTCACTGACAGGGCATCCACAAAGATTACTCTGGGATCCTTTGTTCTTGACCCGTATGCGAGAACTTTGTTGTTCTGACGGGACACCATGAGATCTATCTCTGGCAACCCCCACTTGTCTACTAGAGTCTGGAAGACCTCTGGGTGTAGAGCCCATTCGCTTGCCTGAATGGTGTGTTGACTGAGAAAATCCGCTTCCCAGTTTAGGACTCCTCGAACGAACACTGCGGACAAGGCTGGATGATGAAGTTCTGCCCACTTTAGTGTGTGACTTACCTCCTACATAGCTTTTCGGCTGCGAGTCGCATTGTCTGAGGGGATCTGAACTGGTTTTCCCCGAAGAAAGTCCTTTGCCTAAATCAGTGCCATGTATATGGCCCAAAGTTCCAATATATTTATTGGCAGGCAACCTTCTTCCTTGGTCCATTGTCCCTGGAAACACAACCTTTCTGACACTGTTCTCCAGTCCTGGAGATTGGTATCCGTTGTCAGAATTACCCAAAAAGGGTCTTCCCTTGTGCAGATGGGATGTCTGCAGCCACCAGGCTAATGACCTTCTTACTTCCATCATAAGAACCATAATCTGCATTACCGTCTGATGCAACCCATTCCATTTGGCAAGGCTCAGATGCTGCAGAGGCCTCGAGTGGAACTGTGCACACTCCATCATGTTGAATATTGACACAATCAATCCCATCACACACATTGCTGCATGAATGGATACCTTCTGACTGTGCAGCAACTCCTGAATCCTTGACTGAACCTTGGATATCTTGTTCAGAGGTAAAATAACTCAATGAAGGCTTGAATCAAGTACAGCCCCCAAGGGAGTCATCCACTGTCACGGAACCAGACACTATTTTGCCCAGTTTATTAGCCACCCGTGCCTTTGCAGACACGTTATTGTCTGTTGCAGATGACATAGGAGCAATTCCTGTGACAAGATTAAAAGATCGTCGAGGTATGGAAAAATTCTTATACCCTGCTGGTGGAGATAAGCTGCCATTAACACCATAATTTTGGTAAATACTCTGGGGGGCTGTGGCTAACCCAAAAGGTAGAGCCTAGAACTAAAAATGCTGTTGGAGGATAGTGAACCTGAGTGAATAGTGAACCTGAGATACTGTAACACTGATGGGACAGTGCTATAGGAACATGTAGGTAAGCATCCTAGATATCCAGGGATACCATATAATCCCCTAGCTCCATGGCCAAAATAATGGAACGTAAAGTCTTCATATGAAACTGAGGTACCCAAATGTACTCGTTCAGCACTTTGAGATTGAGAATGGGCCGAAATGACCCATTTGGCTTCTGAACTAAAAACAGGTTGGAGTAAAACCCCTGACCTTGTTGTGCATGAAGAACTGGAATGACTACTCCTGACTGAAGCAATTTCTGAACTGCCTCTTGCAAAGCCCTGGTACAAAAAAACCTTTGAGGAGGGTGCTTCTTGAAGGCAAAAGCATAACCTACTGATGCAGCTTCCTGCACCCAGGCATCTGTTGTAGACTGCTGCCAGATCTGTGCAAACTGAATTAGTCGGCCCCCCACCCTGGGATCTCCCAGGTGGAGGCCCGCACCATCAGGCTGATGGCTTATCTGTTTTACCAACTGGTCCTCTGGCAGCCCAATGCTTTTTAGTCTTACCAGACTTGTTGTATTGGGACTGTCTGCCATCACCTTTTCCTTTAGCTTTTCCTTGAGACCGAAAGAGGAGGTGGATTCAGAGAAATGAACATCTCTGTGGAGTGTTGGGCACGAAAGCTTGACTGAAGTGGGTCCAAAAAGTTATGTGAGGATAGTGTAGGCAAGTCTCTCAAGTAGGTTGGAAGGGCATGGGAGCTGAGAGATGGGACGGTAATTTGATAGGGTCAAAAAATGTTTTTGTCAGAATGGGAGTAATCACTGCATGTTTAAATAGGGATGTAAAGATACCAGTAGACAGAGAGAGATTATATATTTTAGTCAAAGTTGGAATAAGCACAGGACACAGAGCTTTATTTATTTGTGAGTATAGGATCAAGGGGAGAGAAATTAGAGTAGGCAGATGAGAAGAGTGCACATATGTCCTCTTCATTTGTGGTATCAAATGAAGAGAAGGTGTTAAGAGGGTTCAGGAAGGGAATTGTGCAGGTCACTGGCTATGGAAGAGCATGCCATTTCATTTCGGATCTTAGCAACCTTTCCTTGAAATAGGAAGCAAGATCTTGTGCACGGATAGTGGCTGGTGGGATTGGTGAGGGATGGAGAAGTGAAGTGATTTAAATATACTGAGAAGTCGCTTGGGGGTTAGAGGATTGAGCAGAGACGAGAGATTGTAAGTATGTTTGTCCAGAGCATTACGATAAGAGTGATAAGTGCTCTTATATGTGAGGAAGTTACTTGAACTACGAGATTTACGCCACGGATGTTTACTTTCTGTGAACGTTTTTGTAGGTGTCTTGTGAATTTAGAGTGCCACAGTTGACATCTGAGTGAGTGTGATGGGGATGGAGCCACATCGAGTACTGTTTCTAGAGTCTGGTTTAGGTGTAATACAGCAGTCTCAGGAGAGGTGAATGTAGAAAATGGGGAGAATAGTTGAGAGATGGATAGTTGTTAAAAATTGATAGCGTTAATATTTCTACGGGTTTGAGGAGGTTTGGTAGACTTCAGTGACATGGAGTTTGAAGTAATGGAGGAAAGCAGGCAGGTGATAAGGTTGTGATCTAAGAGAGGGAAAGGAGTGTTAGTGAATTCAGAAACAGAGCATAGTCTGGTGAATACAAGATCAAGGCAGTAGCCCTCCTGATGAGTAGAGGAGTCAGTAGGGAGAGGCCGAGAGAGGAGGTTAGTTTGTAGGCATGGGAAGATTGTGGATTATCAATAGAGATATTGAAATCACCCAAAATGATGGTGGAGATGTCAGAGGATAAGGAGAGAGAGCCAGGCAGAAGAATCTTCCAGCAACTTTTCGGGCTGCCCGGGTGGACGATAGATAGCAGCAACTCACAGAGCGAAAGGGGTGAAAATCCATACAGAATGTATTTTAAATGAAGTAAATGTGAGTGATGGAACCAGTGGTAGAACTCTGTATGTGAAAAATTAGGACAGCAGTATTCAAACCCCACTACCTTTACAATTACCAGGCCTGGAAGTGTGTATGAAGTGGAGCCCACCATGTGACACTGCTGCAGGGGAAGCTGTGTCTGATTGTGTGAGCCATGTTTCTGTTATAGCTAGCAAATTGAGGTTTTTTTTAAATGCAAAGGTCATGGATAGATGTTAATTTGTTGCAAAAAGAGTGTGCATTCCTTAAGGTACAATTAGTGACTTGGAGGGAGATGGGAAACAAGTAATGTTTATGAGGTTTGTTCGATTTACATTCCATTGTGAATCAGCTGTATGTGGATAGAACCTGGATTTGGGGATATGTCACCAAGATAGTTGTAGGAGGTTTGTGACAGTTTTTATGGTGACAGGTTGAAGATGTTATAGTCAGTGTATATAGATAAGGTAAAAATAAGATTTTACTTACCGGTAAATCTATTTCTCGTAGTCCGTAGTGGATGCTGGGGACTCCGTAAGGACCATGGGGAATAGACGGGCTCCGCAGGAGACATGGGCACTTTAAGAAAGAATTTAGATTCTGGTGTGCTCTGGCTCCTCCCTCTATGCCCCTCCTCCAGACCTCAGTTAGAGAAACTGTGCCCGGAAGAGCTGACAGTACAAGGAAAGGATTTTGGGAATCCAGGGTAAGACTCATACCAGCCACACCAATCACACCGTATAACTTGTGATAACTTTACCCAGTTAACAGTATGAACAATCACAGAGCATCAGATAAACCCTGATGCAACTATAACATAACCCTTATTTAAGCAATAACTATATACAAGCATTGCAGAAGAAGTCGGGCGCCCAGCATCCACTACGGACTACGAGAAATATTTACCGGTAAGTAAAATCTTATTTTCTCTAACGTCCTAGTGGATGCTGGGGACTCCGTAAGGACCATGGGGATTATACCAAAGCTCCCAAAAGGGCGGGAGAGTGCGGATGACTCTGCAGCACCGAATGAGCAAACACAAGGTCCTCCTCAGCCAGGGTATCAAACTTCTAGAACTTTGCAAAGGTGTTTGAACCTGACTAAGTAGCCGCTCGGCAAAGCTGTAATGCCGAGACCCCTCGGGCAGCCGCCCAAGAAGAGCCCACCTTCCTTGTGGAATGGGCCTTAACTGATTTAGGCAGCGGCAACCCAGCCGCAGAATGAGCCTGCTGAATCGTGTTACAGATCCAGCGAGCAATAGTTTGCTTTGAAGCAGGCGCCCCAAGCTTGTTGGAAGCATACAGGATAAACAAAGATTCTGTTTTCCTGACCTTAGCCGTTCTGGCTACATAAACCTTCTAAGCCCTGACCACATCCAGTGACTCGGAATCCTCCAAGTCAGTAGTAGCCACAGGCACCACAATAGGTTGGTTTATATGAAAGGATGAAACCACTTTCGGCAGAAATTGTGGGCAGGTCCGCAATTCTGCTCTATCCGCATGGAAAACCAGATAAGGGATTTTATGTGACAAAGCCGCCAATACTGACACACGCCTAGCTGAAGCCAAGGCTAATAGCATGACCACCTTCCACGTGAGATATTTTACTTCCACCGTTCTGAGTGGTTCAAACCAGTGTGATTTCAGGAAACTCAACACCACGTTAAGATCCCAAGGTGCAACTGGAGGCACAAAAGGGGGCTGAATATGCAGCACTCCCTTTACAAACGTCTGAACTTCAGGCAGAGAAGCCAGTTCTTTTTGAAAGAAAATGGAGAAGGCCGAAATATGAACCTTAATGGAACCCAATTGAAGGCCCAAAGTCACTCCCGACTGTAGGAAGTGAAGGAAACAGTCCAGCTGGAATTCCTCCGTAGGGGCATTCCTGGCCTCACACCAAGCCACATATTTTCGCCATATACGGTGATAATGTTGATCCTTCCTAGCCTCTATCAGCGTAGGAATGACCTCATCCGGAATGCCTTTTTCTGCTAGGATCCGGCGTTCAACCGCCATGCCGTCAAACGCAGCCGCGATAAGTCTTGGAACAGACAGGGCCCCTGTTGCACAAGTCCTGTCTTAGAGGCAGAGGCCACGGGTCCTCTGTGAGCATTTCTTGCAGATCTGGATACCAAGTCCTTCTTGGCCAATCCGGAACAATGAGTATTGTTCTCACTCCTCCTTTTCTTATGATTCTCAGCACCTTGGGTATGAGAGGAAGAGGAGGAAATACATAGACAGACTGGAACACCCACAGTGTCACCAGTGCGTCCACAGCTATCGCCTGAGGGTCTCTTGACCTGGCGCAATATCTCTGCAGCTTTTTGTTGAGGCGGGATGCCATCATGTCCACCTGTGGCAGTTCCTACCGACTTGCAATCTGCGTGAAGACTTCTTGATGAAGTCCCCACTCTCCCGGGTGGAGGTCGTGCCTGCTGAGGAAGTCTGCTTCCCAGTTGTCCACTCCCGGAATGAACACTGCTGACAGTGCGCTTACGTGATTCTCCGCCCAGCGAAGAATTCTGGTGGCTTCTACCATCGCCACCCTGCTCCTTGTGCCGCCTTGGCGGTTTACATGAGCCACTGCGGTGATGTTGTCTGACTAAATCAGAACCGGTTGGTCACGAAGCAGGGACTCCGCTTGACGTAGGGCGCTGTATATGGCCCTTAGTTCCAGGATGTTGATGTGAAGGCAAGTCTCCTGACTTGACCACAGCCCTTGGAAATTTCTTCCCTGTGTGACTGCCCCCCACCCTCGGAGGCTTGCATCCGTGGTCACCAGGACCCAGCCCTGAATGCCAAATCTGCGACCTTCGAGAAGGTGAGTACTCTGCAGCCACCACAGGAGAGACACCCTGGCCCTGGGGGATAGGGTGATTAACCGATGCATCTGAAGATGTGATCCGGACGACTTGTCCAGTAAGTCCCATTGGAAGGTCCTCGCATGGAACCTGCCGAAGGGAATGGCCTCGTATGATGCCACCATCCTTCCCAGGACTCGAGTGCAGTGATGCACTGACACCTGTTTTGGTTTTAATAGATTCCTGACCGGTGTCATGAGCTCCTGAGCTCTCTCTATCGGGAGATAAACCCTTTTCTGGTCTGTGTCTAGGATCATGCCTAGGAGAGGCAGATGAGCTGTAGGAACCAACTGCGACTTTGGAATATATAGAATCCAGCCGTGTTGCCGTTACACTTCCATAGAAAGTGATTCGCTGTTCAGCAACTGCTCTCTTGATCTCGCTTTTATGAGGAGATCGTCCAAGTACGGGATAATAGTGACACCTTGCTTCCGCAGGAGCACCATTATTTCCGCCATAACCTTGGTGAATATTCTCGGGGCCGTGGAGAGACCAAACGGCAACGTCTGAAATTGGTAATGACAATCTAGTACCGCAATTCTGAGGTACGCCTGATGAGGTGGTTAAATGGGGACATGAAGGTATGCATCCTTTATGTCCAGAGTCACCATAAAATCTCCCCCTTTCAGGCTTGCAATGACCGCTCTTAGCGATTCCATCTTGAACTTGAACCTTTTCAGGTATATGTTCAGGGATTTTAAATTCAATATGGGTCTGAACGAACCATTAGGTTTCGGGACTACAACATGGTCGAATAATAACCCCCTCCTTGTTGAAGGAGGGGAACCTTGACCACCACCTGTTGAAGATACAATTTGTGAATTGCAGTTAACACTGTTTCCCTCTCGTGGGGGAAAGCCGGCAGGGCCGTCGGTGAGGGGGCATCTCCTCAAAGTCCAGCTTGTATCCCTGAGACACAATATCTATTGCCCAGGGATCTAACAGGGCGTAAACCCACTTGTGGCTGAACTTACGAAGGCGTGCCCCCACCGGGCCTAGCTCCGCCTGTGGAGCACCAGCGACATGCGGTGGATTTTGTAGAGGCCGGGGAGGACTTCTGTTCCTGGGAACTAGCTGTGTTGTGCAGCTTCTTTCCTCTGCCCCTGCCAAGAAAGGACGCACCTTGGACTTTCTTGTTTCTTTGTTCGAAAGGCTGCATTTGATAATGTCGTGCATTAGGCTGTGCAGGAATATAAGGCAAAATATCATAATTACCAGCTATAGTGGAGACCAGGTCCGAGAACCCTTCTCCACACAATCCTCAGCCTTCCATATGCCTCTTAAGTCGGCATCATCTGTCCATTGCATATTCTACAGGACACGTCAAGCAGAAATCGACATAGCTTTGACTCTAGGACCCAGTAGACTCATGTCTCTTTGGGCATGTTTTTTATATATATATCTCTTAAGACAGCATCTTTAATATATATATATATATATATATATCTCTATATATACATAAATATATATATATATACATACTAGGGTCTCAATCTCTGCTGATAAGGTACCTGTCCACGCTGCCACAGCGCTATAAACCCATGCCGACACAATCGCCGGTCTGAGTAATGTACCAGAATGTGCACGTTATCTGCAGGATCCCTGAGGATAGCTGTTACGTCAGGGCTACCTTTTGGGAAAACGTGACACCCTAGGGGAAGATTCCCATCGTATCCTGGCCCTAGTGTGGAATGGATACTCCCTGAGAATTCTTTGTGGGAAACTGCAGTCTCTTGTCTGGAGATTCCCGCTCTTTTTCATCATGAGAGGAGGGAAATTTACCTCAGCTTTCTTCCCCTTAAACATGTGTACCCTCGTGTCAGGGACAGATGAGTCATCAGTGATATGCAAATCATCTTTTATTACAATAATCATATATTGCATACTTTTCTGCCATTTTGGCTGTAACTTTGCATTATCGTAGTCGACACTGGAGTCAGACTCCGTGTCGATATCAGTGTCTATTATTTTGGATAGTGATCATTGAGAGACTCTGAAGGTCTCTGCGACATAGGGACAGACATGGGTAGATTCCCTGTCTGTTCTCTAATCTTTTGTGCAATAAATTCACCTTAGCACTTAATTTCACATATCCAAACAGGTGTCGGCGTTGTCGACGGAGACACCACACACACACACACACACACATTTGCTCCATCTCCTCCTTAGGAGAGCCTTTTACCTCAGACATGTCAACACACACGTACCGACACACCACACACTCAGGGAATGCTCATCTGAAGACAATTCCCCCATAAGGCCCTTTGGAGAGACAGAGAGAGAGTATGCCAGCACACACCCCAGCGCTATTAACCCAGGAATAACACAGTAACTTAATGTTAACCCAGTAGCTGCTGTTTATATTGATTTTTGCGCCTAATTATGTGCCCCCCCCTCTCTTTTTACCCTCTTCTATATAACTGCAGAGGAGAGACTGGGGAGCTTCCTCTCAGCGGTGCTGTGGAGAAAAAACATGGCGCTGGTGAGTGCTGAGGAAGAAGCCCCGCCCCCTCGACGGCGGGCTTGTCCCGCTTTCATGTACAATTTTTCGCGGGGGCTCATACATATATACAGTGCCCACCTGTATATACGCAAACTTTTGCCAAAGAGGTCTTTAATTACTGCCCAGTGCGCCCCCCCCCCTGCACCCTTACAGTGACCGGAGTATGTGGGTGTAGTGTGGGAGCAATGGCGCACAGCTGCAGTGCTGTGCGCTACCTCAGTGAAGACTGGAGTCTTCTGCCGCCGATTTCGAAGTCTTCTTGCTTCTTTCACTCGGCTTCTGTCTTCCGGCTCTGCGAGGGGGACGGCGGCGCGGCTCCGGGATCGGACGACGAGGGTGAGATCCTGTGTACGATCCCTCTGGAGCTAATGGTGTCCAGTAGCCTAAGTAGCAGGACCTATCTGCAGAGAGTAGGGCTGCTTCTCTCCCCTCAGTCCCACGATGCAGGTAGTCTGTTGCCAGCAGAGCTCCCTGAAAATAAAAAAAAACTAACAAAATACTTTCTTATAGCAAGCTCAGGAGAGCTCACTGAACAGCACCCAGCTCGTCTGGGCACAGATTCTCTAACTGAGGTCTGGAGGAGGGACATAGAGGGAGGAGCCAGAGCATACCAGAATCTAAATTCTTTCTTAAAGTGCCCATGTCTCCTGCGGAGCCAGTCTATTCCCCATGGTCCTTACGGAGTCCCCAGCATCCACTAGGACGTTAGAGAAAGCTTATGTTAATTAGAGGGGAGTGAATTAATGAGGCTGCAATGTGCACAGAGAGATGAGTTGCAGTGATATTGTAGGATGTTTCCACTTTAAAATATTCCATTAAGTGATATTAGGAAACACAGTTTGTGGTACAGTACATGGTGTTTTGGAATTAAAGTATAGATGATTAGATTAGCGTATAAGGATTATGTAAGTTATATGGTGAAATTACCTGGTCTCCAATGTTGTTCAATATTTGTTCAACTGTTAGTTTAACTGTTATTTTAAAGATTTTCACACTATAAGAGTGTCGCAGTGAATAGACTAAATATTTAAATAACACCATCACTAGAGTTGCACTTTAAATACATTGTGTTATATAAGGAATGAATATATTATGCTAAGTAAGGGTCCATTAGTGAATTATTATAAAACCAACTGCAGTGGTATTTCTATTTTTCAACATTCAAAGTACCATAAGATCATTTATACAATGTTTGAAAATTAGTTTTTTCCATGACTAATGACTATACTGTATACATTATATATACACTGTATATATTCTTTTTTTTAAAAAACATTTTATTGAGAAAATCACAAAGAATAACATTAATCGAAACAAGCATATCGTAAAATTACATAAAGATTTGTGTGCTAAATTCCAATTCTAATATAGCGCAAGTATACCAGTGATCCAAATCTTATAAGGGGTGTCAGAGAAGATAATATCGAAGGGAGTAAGAAGCAAGAAGAAAGCGAAAGAAAAGGGATAAGCTGGGAAAAAGAAAAAAAAAAGTGTATAAAAAAAGTGCACAGAGAAAAACCCTTTGGGTGGGATGTCCAGTTGTCAAGCAGGGAGGAAGGGAAGGGGGGTTGGGAGTAAATTAAGCTGTTAAATGGAAAATGAGGAAGGGATATTTTGGGAGGTCAACCAAGGACCCCATGTTTTATCAAATGATTTAGGATAATTTGAGATGGAGACGGACAGTGTGTGTGAAATGAGATCAATAACCTCTCGCCAGAGATTGGATATTTTTGGCCATGACCACCATATATGGAGAAAAGTGCTTTCTTCTGTGCATCCCCTCTAACATTTATCCAAAATGACAAGGTACATATTGTGTAATCGGGAGGGTACATAGTACCATCTACAAAACATTTTATACATATTTACTTTAATCCTAACACAGAATGAGCAGTAAACAATATTGTCCAAGATCACGGACCAATCTTCATCCTCTAAGGTTGTACCTAGTACTGTCTCCCAGACAGTTTCATGAGAGTTGCGTATAGAGTTGGTCTCCTCAGACAGCAGAGTGTATAAAAGAGAAATGGGGCCCTTACTCGCTGAACATCTCAGACAAAAGGGCCTCAAAGGTGCGGAGGGGACTTCTGATGAGTATATGTCTCACACTAGAATAATAAATAAATACTTAATTTGCAAAAAGTGAAAGAAACATTTTACAGGAAAGTGCCATGTCTGTTTGTAACTGGGAGAATTGCGGAAAGTCCAAATCTTTGGTGATGTCATTCAGGAATATTAAACCCTTTTACCTCCATAAGGAGTGTGAGGACATTTTTGCCTGGGGCAAACCAGGATAATGAAATAATGATATCATCGGGGAAGGGCCGGGGGCTAATTTAAATTTCCAGTTGCTTAAATTCCAAATAAACAAAGCGTGGGAGATTACAGGAAGGGAAGCTACATTTTGAGGGCGATGGGCCCTCCGGAGCCACAGGAGAGATGAGACAGTGGATAAGCCTAGTTCATCCGCTTAAATTGTAACACAGGGGCAGATTTATTAAGCCTGGTGAAGTGATAATGCACCAACCAATCAGCTCCTAACTGCCATGGTACATGCTGGGTTTGAAAAATGACAGTTAGGAGCTGACTGGTTGGTGAGTTATCACCTTCCACTTTATCACTTCACCAGGCTTAATAAATCTGC
Source organism: Pseudophryne corroboree (assembly GCF_028390025.1). Lineage (NCBI taxonomy): Eukaryota > Metazoa > Chordata > Amphibia > Anura > Myobatrachidae > Pseudophryne > Pseudophryne corroboree. Next base: position 251,342,669 of record NC_086450.1, on the reverse strand, counting down.
CCCACAGACCTTCTGAGCACCAGCACTGCACCACTGAATACATTGCGCAAGTTGTGCAACTAAATAGTATTTCTCTATGGGAAGGATGTTGAAGTGTCTTTAACCGGACACGTGTGTGTGTTTGCTGGCCTAAATAAAGAGAAGATTGAAACTGCATAAATTTAAAAACATAAGGCGGTATAAAAATTGGGAGGATCTGAAAAAGGTAAAGGAGCAGAGGGAGCACAATCGTCTTCACAGAGTTCAATAGACCTATCCAAGAGATAAAAGGGACCAGGATTGTACATCAGACTTAATTTGGTCTAATAAACGAAATTAGCTTGAAATAATTGACAATGGTGATGGAAGGAAAATATCAAAGTACTTGCTTTTTTGCGCATGCCACTTAAAGGGGAATGAGGCTTCTAAAGAAATATTAGCCGGCCTTGGGATATAGAAATCAAGTATTTCAGTTATACTAGCATTTATTTCTCCGGCAGTGTCCCCAGGTCATCCACAGGATAACAAAGGGATATGATGGAGCGACAGCAGATTGGCACCAAACGATCACAAACTTTCAGTCCTCCCAGGATGCAATGGGCTCGTCCATATATCCCCGCCCACTGGCTCAGGCAAATCAGTTTTTTAATTGGTGCGGCAGGAGCCAGACCATGGTCAGAGGGCTGCCGTTCTTAGCAGCCCCAAGCTTTCTTATTTTATTTTTATAGTCTTGCTATGTTTTTGTGCGATCTTTCTTAACAGCGTCTTATACGCATATTGGAAAGAGTCGCTCCAACAACTCTCAGCCGGGTCGCAACAATGCTTACCCATACATACAGTGCTGACTCGACGGGCGTCTGTGTCGGATATACTAGCAGGTCCAGCAGACGTTACCAGGCTGTGGACGGAGCATGGGGAGAAGGTAAGGCATCGGTTCCACGTAGTCGGGGAATACACGGACACAGCAGCACTGTATTGGGAGGAGACTACCAAACAGTAGTTGATGCGCCGCCACCACAGGTGCTCAAGCGCTAGGCCTTAGGGATCATAAGGCCCCAGGATTAGTATGAGGCTGCGATCCCCAGGGTTGATGTCAGCGGTGAGGAGTTAGACGCTCTCCTGGTCGCCCCTCCCCCCAGTTCATGACCTGTTTCCGCGAGTCTCCAGCCATGAACTGTTGCCTCACTTCCGTCTCAGACGCTACCACGAGAGGTCTCGGTCACAGCATAGGCCGCTGCGTCTGTGATCACTAAGCGCTACCACGAGGAGACTCGGTCGCAGTACAGGCGTCTGTATGGCCGGTGCGTCTGTATGCACAGTGCGTCTGTGTCCACTTAAGAGTTCCCGGAGCAGCAGTGTACACTAGTAGCGTCTCTATCTACTCAGTGTTCGCTAACGTATTGATCGATCTTGGAAGTGAGGTGAGTCTCCCTGTATCCCACTCTACTGAGTAAGGGTTATACAGCACTAAATTTCTATCTACTTTTGTCAGTATGAATAGTTCAATTTAAGTGACTATTGCATATTAGTCTGTGTACATTACTGTGGTTTTCTTCGGATTGCGTCTGAATACTTTAAGATCTGTATAAAACAGAATTCAGTAATATGTACTCCTACATACTTTAAAATGTGTTTGTAGTTGATTATGTGCTCATATGACTAATATATAACGTGACTGACTGCTAGTGTGATTGCTGACTTTAATATATGTTTGTCAGTTGTTTCTTCTGGTCCTCAATGCTGGTGCATGGGTAGGGTCAGATTGATATCACTTTAGAAGGTTAAAGTGATTACAGTCACAAATTGTGTAGTACACTGTAAAAGTGCTGATTATTTATCATGTCTAAGAGCGGCAAAGGTGACGAGGGTACAGTAACACCAACACTCATATCATGTTTGTCTTGCAAAAGTGTATTATAATCTCAGGATCTGGTACAGGATGGTTTATGTGCAAATTGATTTGTGTTTCAGCAGATTACAAGGCAGATCCCTGATCAACGTCAGGTACATATAGATCCACCTTGGGCAATGTTTGCACAGACCTTGCTCAGTATAGCTGAACGGGTAATTCCTAAAGCTTCGCTACCAGGAAAGGGGTACACTAATAACCCATACATGCAGCTCCCTACTTACGGTATATCATTTCCCTCACCAGCTTCTCCTAAAAGACAAGCTAATAAACCAAGTGTAAGTAAACCGTCAACTTCACAGGCTACATAGGATGATTCATCGGACGATGAAAGCTCTATATACTCTACTTCGGCATACGAAGAACAAGTAGAAGGTCTCAGCTCAGTGCATATAGCTGAGCTAATTAGAGAAATAAAGGCCATTCTATCGTTAGAGGATTCAACAGAGCCTGTGTTAAAAACCAAGGCACCTGTATTTAAACGGCCCAAAACAGGCAAGACTGAGTTTCCAGGGTCAGACCAGCTTACGGAAACCATGGAAGAGGCTTGGGCTACACCCAGTAAAAAATATAGAATTTCCAAAAAATGGGAATCCAATTATCCTTTTCCAGCTGGGGACTGTTTAAAATGGGAAACGGCCCCCAAAGCAGATACGCATGTCATTCGATTAGTGTGAAAATCTATATTGCCTTTGCCATCAACATCATTGGATGATGTCACGGATAGGAGAGTGGATGGTTTTCTGAAAAACATATTTTCTCTGTCTGGGACAGTCATAAGGCCAGCCATGGCTTCAGCAGTTGCTGCCTGGATAGGGGTACTGGAAGACGGTCTTTCAGCACCTTCAAGGAGCAAGAATCCTATATAGCTCACATAAAACAGGCTACAATATTCTTGGAAGAAGCAGCATTAGATATGGGCACTATCGCCTCCAGGGCATCAGCTTCAACAATAGCTGCTCACAGAGCACTTTGATTACGTACAAGGAAAGCGGATTCAGAATCTAAGAAGGTTCTGGAATCTTTGCCTTTTACTGGAAGCATTCTGTTTGGTAAAGAATTGACAGATATTCTGGAGTCAGAAGCAGACTCCAAAAAGGTACAATTTTCTTCCACATATAACCCCAAATGTAGGGGTTCCGCTTTTCGGCCCTTTGGATCACAAGGAAAAGCAAATGGAAAAAGTGATCGTAAGCAGCCCCAATACAATAAATTTGGTAAGGCGAAAGAGCAATGGGCTACCAGAACGTCAGCCTCAAAACCAGGGAATAAACCAGTTTGATGGTGCGGGCCTCCTCCTGGGGGACCCCATGGTAGGGGGCCGACTTCTTCAGTTTGCACAGATATGGCAGCAGTCTACAACAGATGCCTGGGTGCAAGAAGTGGTATCTCTGGGTTATGTTTTTCCCTTCAAGAAGCATCCTCCTCGAAGGTTCTTCTGCACCAGCCCATCTCGGGTAGAGACGAAGGCCAGGACTTTGCAAGAAGCAGTTCAGAAATTGCTTCAGTCAGGAGTAATCATTCCAGTACCCCCTGCACAACGGGGACAGGGGTTTTACTCCAACCTATTTTTGGTTCAGAAGCCAAATGGGTCATTCCGGCCAATTCTCAATCTCAAAATGCTGAACAAATACATTTGGGTACCTTGGTTTCACATGGAGACGTTACGCTCCATAGTTTTGGCCATGGAACCAGGGGATTATATAGTATCCCTGGATATTCAGGATGCTTACCTACATATGTTCCTATAGCACTGTCCCATCAATGCTATCTCTGGTTCGCTATCCTCCAGCAGCATTTTCAGTTCCAGGCATTACCTTTTGAGTTAGCCACGGCACCCAGAGTCTTTACCAACATCATGGTGGTTATGGCAGCTTATCTTTGCAAGCAGGGGATAAGAATTTTTTCCATACCTTGATGACCTGTTAATTCTAGCACAATCACAGGAAATGCTCCTGGACCATCACCAGCAGACAATAACATGTCTGCAGAGGCACAGATGGCTCATAAATTGGGCAAAATCGTCTCTAATTCCGTCACAACGGATGACTCACTTGAGGGATGTACTTGATTCAAGTCTGCAGAAAATATTTTTACCTCGGGACAAGATAGCCAAGGTACAGTCAAGGACTCAAGAGTTGTTACGCAGTCAAACAATATCAATCCACGCAGCGATGCAACTGATGGGTTTGATGGTGTCAGCATTCGACATGGTGGAGTATGCACAATTCCACTCTAGACCTCTGCAGCGTCTGATTCTGGCCAGATGGAATGGAATACATCAGACAATAAAGAAACAGACTATAGTACTTCCACACAAGGTAAGAAAGTCATTAGCCTGGTGGCTACAAACATCCCATCTAAACAAAGGGAGACCCTTTTGGATATCAGATTGGGAGATCCTGACAACAGATGCCAGTCTTCAGGGCTGGGGAACGGTGTCCGGAATATTATCGTTCCAGGGACAATGGACCACAGAAGAAGGTTGCCTACCAATAAATCTGTTAGTACTTCGGGCCATATACATGGCACTGATTCAGGCAAAGGAGACTCTTCAAAGAAGACCAGTCCAGATCCACCCGGACAATGTAACGGCGGTAGTGTACCTCAACCATCAGGGAGGAACGTGCAGTCAAACAGCAATGAAGGAGGTAAGTCACATACTAAAATGGGCAGAACTCCATCTTCCAGCATTGTCTGCAGTATTCGTTCTGGGAGTCCTAAACTGGGAAGCAGATTTTCTCAGTCGACACGCCATTCAAGCAAGCGAATGGGCTCTACATCCGGAAGTCTTTCAGAGTCTAGTAGACAAGTGGGGTTCGCCAGAGATAGATCTCATGGCATCCCGTCTGAACAAAAAAGTACCCGTGTACGGGTCAAGAACAAAGGATCCATACTTGCGTGGGTTTCCTCTGGGTGCTCTGATTTCCTCCCACAATCCAAAAAATATACTGGTAGGATAATGGAAAAAATCAACCCTAGTATAAATGTGTGTGCGCATAAATGTAGTAGGGAATATATAGATTGTAAGCTCCACTGGGGCAGGGACTGATGTTAATGGCCAAATATTCTCTATAAAGCGCTACAGAATATGTGTGTGCTATATAAATAATAATAAATCATTGTAAATGCATGGCTTGCAGGGAGGTGGGGTAAAGGCATGCCGCAGTTTGGAGTGTTGGGGGTGGGTGTCAGGTGGTAGCTTATGCAGTGCTAGGAAAAGGTAGCAGTTGGGGTAGAGGGAGACAAAGGCATGGTGCAGGGAGGTGGTAGAGGTAAATAGAAATTATGGAAGTATTGGGGGGCAAGGAGGGGGTTAGGGGTAGGTAGTACTGTAGGCAGTGTTAGGGGTAGGGATGCATCAGTGTGCATGATATGGAGCTTCCTGCTTCCCCATAACCTTTTAACATAAGCTCATCTGTGTCCTTTTGAAGCCCTCCCGCTATAATGCAAATCCTGAAGTGTGTGCGTATGCTGCCCACTGTGTGGGTATGGGGGTTGTTTGTGTATATGCTAAGCACTGTGTGTGGATACAGGAGTTTTGGATGCTGGGCACTGTGTATGGGGGGAGGCTTATTCAGGAACAAATACACAATGAATCTAAATTAAAGCTACTACAGCAAAATTATGCTTATATAATACCCAAGAAGCAATACGATGGAAACCGCACGCTGATATCCTGGAAAGGTTCCGCAGAGCTTCAAATCTTTTTCACAATAACAACTTTAAAATGCGTCAGGGCCTGTCATGGTAACCACAATGACTATTCCACAAAGAGGATGTGAAATCAACAATCAGTGAACCCTAATGCTTAGAGTCGAGATTTAAATAGCACCATAAGATACAGGACCAGTTCACATGGAATAATGGTGGGTCATCATACAGCAACTAAGGTGATGCTGATTGGCGCCAACATCCCCCAGTCATCCACACAAAAATCATAGTCAAGCCATGTACACGCGGCAGCTCCGGCTCCGCCAATATAGTCAATGTCGGGCTGCCTGCACTGTCGGTTTTGTCTTGCAATGCTGATCCTGTGGCACCACGCATCGGCATCGCAAGCTGTGTACACATGGTGCAATATGCACTAACTTTCCTTACAATTTTGACTATATAGTCACATACCCTCCAACATGACCCACCCCACTAGGTACAAAGGGGCAGATGTATTAACCTGGAGATGGCATAAGGAAGTGATAAACCAGTGATATGTGCACGGTGATACACACACAAGCCAATCACCTCCTAACTGTTCATTTACATATTGGAGCTGATTGGCTGGTGTGTTTATCACCTTGCACATATCACTGGTTTATCACTTCCTTATGCCTTTTCCAGGTTAATACATCTGCCCCAAAATGCTCTGTTTCTGGACCTCCCTCTTAATTTATTATTGCCATCACCTGTGAAGAAACAGCTTTCTCCTAACTAGTTCAACACAGGTGATGGCAATCATAAATTAAGAGGGAAGTCCAGGAACAGAGCATTTTGTACCTAGTGGGGCGGGTCATGTTGGAGGGTCTGTAGTCAATATCGTAAGGAAAGTTAAGTGCATATCGCACAGTCTATACACACCTTCACAATGTACTTATTTTGTGTAGGTTCTTGCAATACAGTACACACTTACCACAACATTTCTAAATCTATGCATGTACATTAATACAGTTAACCTGTATCTTTCTGCAGAACACCATGTTGCACGCTTTTTATTATTAATATTATTATTATTATTATTATTATTAATGATAATTATTTAAATGAGACCACGGACAGCATGCTTAAACAAGTCACCTTGTTTGTGGAACCACAAGTCTCAGCCTGCCATGCTGAGACTACAAAAGTTGGTGTGCGACCCTCTGGTAAACGAAAATGACTTTAAAAAGAAGTTAAATCTGGTTCTAAGTCTCATACCCGATGGCATGGCCCCTTTATCAGAAAGGTATTAATCCTTATCCTACCTACCAATGCCCTGTGTAGAGAAGCAGCATCCAGTGATGATGTACCCAGTGCTGTGCCCAGCAGCACCCTTATTATGTGACTGATATCAGTGTGCGCAGTAATGATGCACATCTATGCCTGCTATCAGTACAGTAAATGTATACAGATAGGTAGTATGTCCGCAGCGTCACCCAGCCCTTCTTACCAGCTTGGTCGCTCAGTACGGGCCCTGCCCTAAGATGCGATGCTGTATTCCTGTACCCTGGCCCGGCCTCGGGATGCAGTTCTCCATGCTGCCCCTGCCGCCGATCCGACGCTTCTGCGTTTCCAGGAGACGGAGACAGTTTGAATCCTGTACTTGTGCCAGGTGCCTGCTGCTGGTAAGCAGTCTCTCGGAGGATGAAGCGAGGCGCTGGCAGGCAGGTAGGAGGTAAGTATCAGGAAGCGCTGGCGGTGATTGGCTAGGGAGACTGGCAGTGCACTGAGGAATGAGAGGTTTCCTGAAGGACGCGCTGTGAGTCAGAGTCCTGTGTGCGCCTCAGCCAATACTGTTTCATTATTGGCTGAGGTGCACACATGACTGACTCACAGCGCGTCCTGTAGAACCCGCGTATTTTTGCGAACACTGCCCAAGGTGTCAACAGTCAGAGGGATAAAGGGTTAAAAAGGATAGGGAGGAGGTGGTAGGGATTGAATGGGGAGAAAGGAAAAAGAAAAACCCGGGAGGGCAGAGAAAGGGTGTGGGTGTGTGTGGGGGGCCAACAGCAACTTAGGTGGCTATTACAGGTTTGTCAATATACTGTAGAAATAGACCCTAACCATGGGCATTTACATAACCTGTGGAATAGTATGCTTAACAAGACATAATTTGTCACGTCAAAAAACTACATACAAATTGGTAAATAGTAAAAACTGTGTACAATTAAGGAACATATCCCAATAGAAATAAAACCGTGGTACTGCGCTTACCAAGGGCTAGACCCAATCCTTGGAACACGAGTAAAAGTCCCAGTATCGGACATTCATCCAGCCCTAAGTGACAAAACTCCGGTACCACATGTTGGAGTAGGTCCTTTAGGAAGTACGGAAGGGAAGAGCTCAGGACCGATTCGGTAATGTTTTGTAGTCTAAGGTTGTTTCGACGGGAACAATTCTCCTAGTCCTCCAGTTTTTCATTTGTGTCTCCACCTCATCATGTAGCCTCGTGAGCTTCTTGTCCAGTCGGAGTTCTAGGGCGTCTGTCCTGGAGCCCATGGAGGCAATTTTTGCCTTAAAGTCGGAGACTGCCTTAGGCAGTTTCTGGTGGAAAGCGGATTGTACGCCCTCTAGCAAACTAGTCATAACAGCTTTTATCCGTGGGTCAATACCTGACTGCGTGGTAGAAGGTGAGGAGGGAGATGCAGGTTGATATGAATGGCTCTGAGAGCCTTTTGTTTTATTCCCATAAAAAATTGGCTGCAGAAATTTGGGATTTTAAATTTTTCTACTATTATATAACCTATGGTGGGGTATGGAAGTCTGTGACTAAATTTGTGACACTCTAATGTTTAAGCAGGGACCATAGCGGGCTGGGAGAGCTTAGAGAAACATAGTTGACCAGTGGTCTTTCATGCCATTAGCACTAGGATCAGGCTGATCAGTAGCCACAATGCCCCAGTGGGATGGGAAGCAATCTCTGTCAAGGGAGTATCAGCATATGCTGAAATGCTATAACTTTAAGATACAATTACAACTGTCTGCCACAGGGAGGAGCCAGACTCTTAGAGCGATGCAGAGTCTGCATTAGTGTGCTATGGTAGCCTGATGAAAACCGTCTTACTTGTGGATGGCAGAGAAAAATATTAGTTATGGTAAGAACTTACCGTTGATAACGTCCACAGGATAACATTAGGATATGACGCGAGAGCGGATTTGCACCAATCGGTCAAAGCTTTCGGCCTCCCAGCATGCAACGGGCCCGTCCATATATCCCCGCCTCCTGGCTCAGGCAAATTAGTTGTTTTCCAAAGCTCAAGGCAGGAGAATCATAGAGAGCCCTAATCAGGCGAGAGGAATACACATGCATACCTTTCCGTACAAGAAGGAAAAGGTTAGGGAGTGAAAGAATCCTCAAATCAGGTGTGTCAGGGTGGGATCCCTGCAGATCCTGTGGACTTAGAGGAAATACTCTCTATGATTATTAACGGTAAGTTCTTACCATAACAAATATTCTCCGGCAGGGTCCACAGGTTATCCACAGGATAACATTGGGATGTCCAAAGCAATTTCGCTCCTGACTGGACAAGAGAATCCTTCACCCAAATTCAGCGTCCTGAAAGTCAAAGGTATCAAAGGCATAATGTCTAATGAATGTGTGAATGGAGACCATGTGGCTACCTAACATATCTATTCTGCTGAAGCACCACGTTGTGTTGCCCATAATGGACCTACCTTACAAGTAGAATGAGCGGACACATTAGCCGGAACAGGGAGATCAGCTTGAGAGTATGCTTCTGAAATTTTCATCCGAAGCCACTTCGGCAGTGTCTGCTTATTAGCAGGTCATCCTCTTTTGTGAAATCCGTAGAGAACGAAGCGAGTGTCTGTCTTTCTGATGGCACTAGTACGATCCACGGAGATCCTTAAAGCACGGACCAACGATGCACCTCCTGCAGAAATGTCCGGCCACAGGAAGACCGAGACTACAATTTCTTCGTTAAGGTGGAATTTAGACACCACCTTAGGAAGATACCCAGATTTAGTTCTAAGAACCGCTCTATCTGAATAAAAAAATCAGAAATGGAGGGCGACATAACAATGCCCCTAAATCTGAAACTTTTCTAACTGAAGCAATAGCCAGTAGAGAGAGAACTTTAGCTGTCGACCATATAAGATCCACTCTCTTTAGTGGTTCAAATGGGGCAACTTGAAGGGCCTTTAGGACTATTGCAATTAACAATCAGGCGCAAAAGAAAAAGGGGTGCAACCAAACTTATTATTCAACTGAGGACTCAGTATAAATATTATAATTATATTAGCAGCTCCCAAATAGGTGGTCTGGATTATCACCTTAACATGAAACAATATAGCAAAATTAAAGGAGAGCGTAGATACAATTAATATACAAGTTTAATCCACATACATCAACATATACAATATATACAATAAAATATTTAAATTATTTATTGTATTTATGCTATATTCCTATTGGGAGGTTCTGCCAAATTGTTCCACAGTGATTCACTCTGCTGCAGGTGGCTATCGGCAGCGCTACTTACATCCTGCTCACCGGCTCCAGCTTCTAGTTCATCACAAAGCCCTGTGGAATTTGGATACTCCCGCTACTCTGCCAGTATAGGAGGTTTGTAAACACCCCTACAGCAGTGAATTTAACAAAGTGACAGCTTTTTGAGGTGAAGTGACTTCAGTATATATGTGCCAAGGCTGTAAGATGCCTATGTAAAACAAACACCTGTCGGGTGTCACTATGATAGTGGACTAATTAATGGATAAACTAATGCCATTTTACTAGCTAATCTTTTTGATATTAACCAATACCTTTAGACATTTACATTTATTGCAGATATTGAGATATTTTTTAATTATATCTACCAACAAGTTATTCCGTCCTCCACGGGTGGTGTCATCTATTTAAATAATAAGATTTTAAACCTACCGGTAAATCTTTTTCTCCTAGTCCATAGAGGATGCTGGGGACTCCGTAAGGACCATGGGGTATAGATGGGCTCCGCAGGAGACATGGGCACTATAAAGAACTTTAGAATGGGTGTGCACTGGCTCCTCCCTCTATGCCCCTCCTCCAGACCTCAGTTAGAGAACTGTGCTTAGAGGAGACGGACAGTACGAGGAAAGGATTTTGGTAATTCAAGGGCAAGATTCATACCAGCTCACACCATCCACACCGTATAACATGGAATATACGCAACCAGTTAACAGTATGCAACAAACAGTATCAGGCAAAGACCGATTTCAACTGTAACATAACCCTATGTAAGCAACAACTATATACAAGCCTTGCAGAAAATAGTCCGCACTGGGACAGGCGCCCAGCATCCTCTATGGACTAGGAGAAAAAGATTTACCGGTAGGTTTAAAATCTTATTTTCACTTACGTCCTAGAGGATGCTGGGGACTCCGTAAGGACCATGGGGTTTATACCAAAGCTCCAGACCGGGTGGGAGACTGCTGAGGACTCTGCAGCACCGACTGAGCAAACGCAAGGTCCTCATCAGCCAGGGTATCAAACTTATAGAACTTTGCAAAAGTGTTTGAACCCGACCAGGTAGCTGCTCGGCAAAGCTGTAAAGCCGAGACGCCTCGGGCAGCCGCCCAAGAAGAGCCCACCTTCCTAGTGGAATGGGCCTTTACCGAATTTGGTAACAGCAATCCTGCCATAGAATGAGCCTGCTGAATCGTGTTACAGATCCAGCGAGCAATAGTCTGCTTCGAAGCAGGAGCGCCAATCTTATTGGCCGCATACAGGATAAACAGAGCCTCTGTTTTCCTAATTCTAGCCGTCCTGGCTACATACATTTTTAAGGCCCTGACTACGTCCAGGGATCTGGAATCCTCCAGGTCACTTGTAGCCACAGGCACCACAATAGGTTGATTCATATGGAACGAAGAAACCACTTTAGGCAAAAATTGCGGACGTGTCCTCAATTCAGCTCGATGCACATGAAAAATCAAGTAGGGGCTCTTGTGTGACAAAGCCGCCAATTCTGACACTCGCCTTGCTGATGCGAAAGCCAACAACATGACCACCTTCCAGGTAAGAAATTTCAACTCAACCTTGTTAAGCGGTTCAAACCAGTGTGATTTTAGGAACTGCAACACCACGTTCAGGTCCCATGGTGCCACTGGAGGCACAAAAGGGGGCTGGATGTGCAGCACTCCCTTTACAAACGTCTGGACTTCTGGAAGAGAAGCCAATTCCTTCTGAAAGAAAATCGAGAGGGACGAAATCTGTACCTTAACAGAGCCTAATTTCAGGCCCATATCCACTCCTGTCTGTAGGAAGTGGAGAAGACGACCCCGATGAAAATCTTCCGTAGGTGCATTCTTGGTCTCACACCAAGACACATACTTTCGCCAGATACGGTGATAATGTTTTATCGTCACCTCCTTCCTAGCCTTTATTAACGTAGGGATGACCTCTTCCGGAATCCCCTTTTTCGCTAGGATTCGGCGTTCAACCGCCATGCCGTCAAACGTAACCGCGGTAAGTCTTGAAATACACAGGACCCCTGCTGCAACAGGTCTTCCCTCAGAGGAAGAGGCCAGGGATCTCCTGTGAGTATCTCTTGTAGATCCGAGTACCAGGCCCTTCGAGGCCAGTCTGGGACAACGAGTATCGTTCATACTCTTCTTCGTCTTATGATCCTCAACACTTTTGTGATAAGAGGAAGAGGAGGAAACACGTAGACCGATTTGAACACCCACGGTGTTACCAGAGCGTTCACTGCTATTGCCTGAGGGTCCCGAGACCTGGCGCAGTACCTCTGAAGTTTTTTGTTGAGGCGTGACGCCATCATGGCTATTTGAGGAGTTCCTCAAAGACGTGTTACTTCTGCAAAGACTTCTTGATGAAGTCCCCACTCTCCTGGATGGAGATCGTGTCTGCTGAGGAAGTCTGCTTCCCAGTTGTCCACTCCCGGAATGAAGACAGCTGACAGAGCGCTTACATGATTTTCCGCCCAGCGAAGGATCCTTGTGGCTTCCGCCATCGCGACTCTGCTTTTTGTCCCGCCTTGGCGGTTCACATGAGCCACTGCTGTGACATTGTCTGATTGAATCAGAACCGGTAGGTTTCAAAGAAAACTCTCCGCTTGTCGAAGGCCGTTGTAAATGGCCCTGAGTTCCAACACATTGATGTGTAGACAGGACTCCTGGTCTGACCAAAGACCCTGAAAATGTTTTCCCTGTGTGACCGCTCCCCATCCTCGGAGGCTCGCGTCCGTGGTAACCAGGATCCAATCCTGAATTCCGAACCTGCGACCCTCCAGGAGGTGAGCACTTTGCAACCACCACAGGAGGGACACTCTGGTCCCTGGGGACAGAGTTATTTTCCGATGTAAGTGCAGATGGGACCCGGACCACTTGTCCAGAAGGTCCCATTGAGAAGTCCTTGCAGGGAACCTGCCGAAGGGAATGGCCTCGTAGGCCGCCACCATTTTCCCCAGAACTCGAGTGCATTGGTGAACTGACACCCTTTTCGGTTTTAGCAGGTCTCTGACCATGTTCTGTATGTCTTGGGCTTTCTCTATTGGGAGGAAGACCTTCATTTGTTCCGTATCCAGTATCATACCTAGGAACGGTAGTCGAGTTGTCGGAATCAACTGTGACTTCGGTAGATTTAGAATCCAACCGTGTTGCTGGAGCACTCTCAACGAGAGCGCCACACTGTTCAGCAATTTCTCCCTTGATCTCGCTTTTATCAGGAGATCGTCCAAGTATGGGATAATTGTGACTCCATGCTTGCGCAGGACCACCATCATTTCCGCCATTATCTTGGTGAAAATCCTCGGGGCCGTGGAGAGTCCAAACGGCAACGTCTGAAATTGGTAATGACAATCCTGTAAAGCGAATCTCAGGTATTCCTGATGGGGGCCATATATGGGGACATGAAGGTACGCATCCTTTATGTCCAGAGACACCATAAACTCCCCCTCCTCCATGTTGGCTATTATCGCTCTGAGAGATTCCATTTTGAATTTGAATCTTTTTATGTACAGGTTTAGGGATTTCAGATTCAAAATAGGTCTGACCAATCCGTCCGGTTTCGAGACCACAAATCGGGTTGAGTAGTAACCTCTTCCCTGCTGGTGCAGGCGAACCTTGATTATCACTTGCTGTATACACAGCGTTTGAATTGCAGCTAACACTACATCCCTTTCCGATGTGGAAGCTGGTAGGGTTGATTTGAAAAATCGGCGCGGGGGCACCTCCTCGAATTCAAATTTGTAACCCTGGGAAACTATTTCCACCACCAGGGATTCAGGTCCGAACTGACCCAGGCCTGACTGAAAAGTCGAAGACGTGCCCCCACCGGTGCGGACTCCCTCAGGGGAGCCCCAGCGTCATTCTGTGGGTTTTGGAGCAGCCGGGGAGGACTTTGGTTCCTGGACACCTGCCGAAGCAGGTGCTCTCTTGCCTCTGCCCTTACCTCTGGCGAAGAAAGAGGATCCCTGACCTCTTTTGGACTTGTGCGACCGAAAGGACTGCATCTGATAGGGTGTTACTTTCTTTTGCTGTTGGGGTATATAAGGTAAAAAATTTGATTTACCTGCTGTGGCAACCAGGTCCGTCAGCCCATCCCCAAACAATACATCACCCTTGTAGAGTAGTACTTCCATATGTCTCTTGGAATCCGCATCACCCGTCCATTGGCGAGTCCATAAGGATCTTCTCGCTGAGACAGACATGGCATTGGCCCTAGAAGCTAGCAATCCAATGTCCCTTTGAGCATCCCTCATAAATAAGACTGCGTCTTTAATATGGGCTAGAGTTAGGAATATAGTATCCTTATTCATATTATCAAATTGATCTGTCAGCTCATCTGTCCAAGCTGCAATTGCGCTACACACCCATGCCGACGCAATTGTCGGTCTTAGCACAGCACCCGTATGAGAATAAATACACTTTAAGGTAGTTTCTTGCCTGCGATCTGCAGGGTCCTTAAGGGCTGCTGTGTCAGGAGACGGTAGCGCCACTTTCTTAGACAAGCGCGTCAGGGCTTTGTCCACAGTGGGGGGTGATTCCCAAATCTCCCTGTCCTGCTTAGGGAAAGGGTATGCCATATAAATTCTTTTGGGGATCTGCGGTCTCTTATCCGGAGTCTCCCAAGCTTTTCCAAAAAATTCATTTAATTCATGAGATGTGGGAAAGTTAATAATCTGTTTCTTTTCCTTAAACATGTGTACCCTTGTGTCGGGGACAGAGGGTTCATCCACAATATGCAACACATCCCTTATTGCCACAATCATACACTGAATGGTTTTAGTCACCCTAGGGTGCAATTTTACTTCGTCATAGTCGACACTGGAATCAGAATCTGTGTCGGTAGTAGTGTCTTGTGTTAAGGGACGCTTTTGATACCCCGACGGGCCCTGTGAGTCGGTCCAATCTGAGGATTGACCCCCTGATGTCCCCCCTAAATCAGCCTTATCAAGCCTTTTATGTAAAGATGCCACACTTGCATTCATCATATGCCATATGTCCATCCAATCTGGAGTCGGCACAACCGACGTGGGACACACCACTCATTTGCTCCACCTCCTCCTTGGAAAAGCCTTCCGCTTCAGACATGTCGACACCACGTACCGACACCCCACACACACAGGGATTAACCTATAAGGGGACAAAACCCCAACCAGGCCCCTTAGGAGAGACAGAGAGAGAGTATGCCAGCACACACCCAGCGCTTAATAACACTGGAAAAATATGACCAGATAGCGCTTTTATATATATATATATATATATATATATATATATAAAATGACCCACTCACTGCGCTCAAAATGCCCCCCTCCTCTTTTTTCCAGCCTGAATGTTCAGCAGGGGAGAGACCAGGGAGCCAGCGTTTTCCTCATGCAGCTTCTGTGGAGAAAATGGCGCTGGTTAGTGCTGGGGATCAAGCTCCGCCCACCCGACGGCGGGCTTCGGTCCCGGTGATTTTTTTTTTATAGAAAATGGCCGGGGATCGTAGAATTACTGCCCAGCAACCTAATCTACCTGGTCAGTGCCCAAATGTGAGGTTTATTGCTACCCAGGGCGCCCCCCCCTGCGCCCTTCAGTGCTGATCTGTGTGTGTGAATGGGAGCAATGGCGCGCAGCTTACCGCTGCGCGCCTTACCTCATGAAGATCTGATGTCTTCTGCCTTCTCATACTCACCCGGCTTCTATCTTCGGCATCTGTGAGGAGGACGGCGGCGCGGCTCCGGGACGAACCCCAGGTGAGACCTGTGTTCCGACTCCCTCTGGAGCTAATGGTGTCCAGTAGCCTTAGAAGCAGTGCCCAACTTGACAAGCCAGCTCTGCTTCTCTCTCCTCGGTCCCACGATGCAGGGAGCCTGTTGCCAACAGGACTCCCTGAAAATAAAAAACCTAACAAAATTCTTTTTCCACAGAAAACTCTGGAGAGCTCTCTGCAGTGCACCCATTCTCCTCTGGGCACAAGATCTAACTGAGGTCTGGAGGAGGGGCATAGAGGGAGGAGCCAGTGCACACCCATAGTCAAAGTTCTTTTTAGGTGCCCTATCTCCTGCGGAGCCCGTCTATACCCCATGGTCCTTACGGAGTCCCCAGCATCCTCTAGGACGTAAGAGAAAATAAGATTTTACTTACCGATAAATCTATTTCTCGTAGTCCGTAGTGGATGCTGGGGACTCCGTCAGGACCATGGGGATAGCGGGCTCCGCAGGAGACAGGGCACATCTAAAAAGCTCTTTAGGTCACATGGTGTGTACTGGCTCCTCCCCCTATGACCCTCCTCCAGGCTTCAGTTAGGTACTGTGCCCGGACGAGCGTACACAATAAGGAAGGATCTTGAATCCCGGGTAAGACTCATACCAGCCACACCAATCACACCGTACAACTTGTGATCTGAACCCAGTTAACAGTATGATAACAAAACGAAGTAGCCTCTAAGAAGATGGCTCACAACAATAGTAATAACCCGATTTTTTTGTAACAATAACTATGTACAAACATTGCAGACAATCCGCACTTGGGATGGGCGCCCAGCATCCACTACGGACTACGAGAAATAGATTTATCGGTAAGTAAAATCTTATTTTCTCTAACGTCCTAGTGGATGCTGGGGACTCCGTCAGGACCATGGGGATTATACCAAAGCTCCCAAACGGGCGGGAGAGTGCGGATGACTCTGCAGCACCGAATGAGAGAACTCCAGGTCCTCTTTAGCCAGAGTATCAAATTTGTAAAATTTTACAAACGTGTTCTCCCTTGACTACGTAACTGCTCGACAAAGTTATAATGCCGAGACTCCTCGGGCAGCCGCCCAGGATGAATGCCACCTTCCTTGTGGAATGGCATCTACATATTTCGACTGTGACAGGCCTGCCACAGAATGTGCAAGCTGAATTGTACTACAAATCCAGCGTGCAATAGACTGCTTAGAAGCAGACGCACCCAGCTTGTTGGGTGCATACAATATAAACAGCAAGCCGTCCTAACTATATATATATATATATATATATATATATATATATATATATATTTATTTTTAGGGCCCTGACAACGTCTAGTAACTTGGAGTCCTCCAAGTCCCCAGTAGCCTCAGGCACCACAATAGGTTGTTTCAGGTGAAAACGCTGACACCCCTTTAGGAAGAAACTGGAGACGAGTCCCAGTTCTGCCCTGTTCAAATGGAAAATTATAATATGGGCTTTTGTAAGACACAGCCGCCCATTCTGACAATCGCCTGGCCGAGGCCAGGGCTAACAACATGGTCACTTTCCATGTGAGATATTGGTCAACAGCATGGTCACTTTCCATGTGAGATATTTCAAATCCACAGATTTGAGCGGTTCAAACCAATATGATTTTAAGGAATCCCAACCCTATGTTGAGATCTCACGGTGCCCCTAGAGGCACAAAAAAAAACTGTATATGCAATACACCCTTTATAATCTGGACTTCAGGAACTGAAGTCAATTTTTTTCTGGAAGAAAATCTACAGGGCCGAAATTTAAATCTTAATGAACCCCAATTTGAGGCTCAAAACACTCCTGTTTTCAGGAAGTGCAGAAATCGACCTAGTTGAATTTCCTTCGTGGAGCCTTCCTGGCCTTACCCACGCAACATATTTTCACCACATGTGGTGATGACGTTGTGCGGTCACCTCCTTCCTGGCTTTAACCAAGGTAGGTATGACCTCTTATGGAATGTCTTTTCCCTTCAGGATCCGGCATTCAACCGCCATGCCGTCACACGCAGCCGCGGTAAATCTTGGAATATACATGGTACTTGCTGAAGCAAGTCCCATCTTAGCTCCCCAGGCCCTTAGTCCTCTGTGAGCATCTCTTGAAGTTCCGGGTACCAAGTCCCTCTTGGCCAATCCGGAGCCACTAGTATAGTTCATACTCCTCTATGTCTTATAATTCTCAATACCTTGGTTATGAGAAACAGAGGAGGGAACACATACACTGACTGGTACACCCACGGTGTTACCAGAACATCCACAGCTATCGCCTGAAGGTCTCAAGACCTGGCGGAATACCTGTCCCGTTTTTTGTTCGGGCGGGACGCCATCATGTCCACCTTTGGTCTTTGCCAACGGTCCACAATCATGCTGAAAAACTTCCCTATGAAGTTTCCACTCTCCCGGGTGGAGGTAATGCCTGCTGAGGAAGTCTGCTTCCCAGTCGTCCACTCCCGGAAAGAACACTGCTGACAGTGCTATCACATGATTTTCCGCCTAGCGAAAAATCCTTGCAGTTTTGACACTGCCCTCCTGCTTCTTGTGCCGCCCTTTCTGTTTACGTGGGCGACTGCCGTGATGTTATCCCACTGGATCAATACCGGCTGACCTTGAAGCAGAGGTCTTGCTAAGTTTGGAGCATTATATATTTGCTCTAAGCTTATTTATGCGGAGAGAATTCTCCAGACTTAATCACACTTCCCTGGAAATTTTTTCCTTGTGTGACTGTTCCCCAGCCTCTCAGGCTGGCCTCCGTGGTCACCGGCATCCAATCCTGAATGCCGAATCTGCGGCCCTCTAGAAGATGAGCACTCTGTAATCACCACAGGAGAGACACCCTTGTCCTTGGATATAGGGTTATCCGCTGATGCATCTGAGGATGCGATCCGGACCATTTGTCCAGCAGATCCCATTGAAGAGTTCTTGCGGGAAATCTGCCGAATGGAATTGCTTCGTAATAAGCCACCATTTTTACCAGGACTCTTGTGCAATGATGCACTGACACTTTTCCTGGTTTTAGGAGGATCCCGATTATCTCGGATAACTCCCTGGCTTTCTCCACTGGGAGAAACACGTTTTTCTGGACTGTGTCCAGAATCATCCCTAGGAACAGTAGACGTGTCGTCGGAAAAAGCTGCGATTTTGGAATATTTAGAATCCACTCGTGCTGTCGTAGCACTACTTAAGATAGTGCTACTCCGACCTCCAACTGTTCTCTGGACCTTGCCCTTATCAGGAAAGCGTCCATGTTTCTTTTAAGAAAATTCATCATTCCGGCCATTACCTTGGTAAAGACCCGGGGCGCCGTGGACAATCCAAACGGCAGCGTCTGAACTGATAGTGACAGTTCTGTACCAGGAACCTGAAGTACCCTTGGTGAGAAGGGCAAATTTGGACCTGTAGGTAAGCGTCCCTGATATCCAGTGACACCATATCGTCCCCTTCTTCCTGGTTCGCTATCACTGCTCCGAGTGACTCCATCTTGATTTGAACGCTTGTATGTAAGTGTTCAAATATTTCAGATCTCACCGAGCCGGTTGGCTTCAGTACCACAATATAGTGTGGAATACTACCCCCTTCTGTAAAAGGGGTACTTTGATTATCACCTGCTGGGAATACAGCCTGTGAATTGTGTGAGGGGGAGACGTCTCGAATTTCTAATGTACACCTGGGATACTACATGTAGGATCCCGGAGTTCCCTTGCGAGTGAGCCCACTGCGTGCTGAAACTCTTGAGATGACCCCCTACCGCACCTGAGTCCGCTTGTACGGCCCCAGAGTTATGCTGCGGACTTGGCAGAAGCTGTGAGGGGCTTCTGTTCCTGGGAATGGGCTGCTTGCTGCAGTCTTCTTCCCTTTCCTCTACCCCTGGGCAGATATGACTGGCCTTTGCCCGCCTGCCCGTATGGGGACGAAAGGACTGAGACTGAAAAGACTGTGTCCTTTCTTGCCGATATGTGACTCGGGGTAACAAAAGGTGGATTTATCAGCTGTTGCCATGGCCACCAGGTCCAATGGACCGCCCCTTTATACAGCAATACTTCCATATGCCGTCTGTAATCTGCCTCACCTGACCACTGTCGTGTCTTCGTCTGGCAGATATGTACATCACATTTACTCTTGATGCCAGAATACAATATATGCCTCTGCGCATCACGCATATATAGAAATGCATCCTTAAAATGCTCTATAGTAAATAAAATCTTGTCCCTGTCAAGGGTATCAAAATTTTCAGTCAGGAAATCCGACCAAGCCCCCTCAGCGCTGCACATCCATGCTGAGGCGATTGCTGGTCGTAGTATAACACCAGTATGTGTGTATATACTGTTATGATATTTTCCAGCATCCTATCAGCTGGCTCCTTGAGGCGGCCGTATCTGGAGACGGTAACGCCATGTTTTTACAAGCGTGTGAGCGCCTTATCCACCCTAAGGTGTGTTTTCCAACTCGCCCTTACTTCTGGCGGGAAAGGGTATACCGCCCATAACTTTCTATCGGAGGAACCCCACGTATCATCACACACTTCATTTAATTTATCTGATTCAGGCAAAACTACAAGTAGTTTATTCCCACCCAACAAAATACCCTTATTTGTGGTACTTGTGGTATCAGAAATATGTAACACCTCCTTCATTGCCCTTAACATGTAACTTGTGGCCCTAAAGGAAAAATACGTTTGTTTCTTCACCGTCGACACTGGAGTCAGTGTCCGTGTCAGTGTCTGTCGACCGACTGAGGTAAATGGGCGTTTTTACAAGCCCCTGACGGTGTCTGAGACGCCTGGACCAATACTAATTTGTCCGCCGGCTGTCTCATGTCGTCAACCGGCTTGCAGCGTGTTGACATTATCACGTAATTCCATAAGTAAGCCATCCATTCATGTGTCGACTCCCTAGAGAGTGACATCACTATTACAGGCAATTTGCTCCGTCTCCTCACCAACATTTTCCTCATACATGTCGACACACACGTACCGACCTATAGCACACACACAGGGAATGCTCTGATAGAGGACAGGACCCACTAGCCCTTTGGGGAGACAGAGGGAGAGTTTGCCAGCACACACCAAAATGCTATAATTATACAGGGACAACCTTTATATAAGTGTTCCTCCCTTATAGCATTTAATATATATTTATATCGCCAAATCATTGCCCCCCCTCTCTGTTATAACCCTGTTTCTGTAGTGCAGTGCAGGGGAGAGCATGGGAGCCTTCCCCTCAGCCTTTCTGTGAGGGAAAATGGCGCCTGTGTGCTGAGGAGAATAAGCTCCGCCCCTTTCTCGGCGGGCTTTTCCTCCCGGTTTTTTAATACTGGCCTGGGTTAAAATACATACATATAGCCTTAATGGCTATATGTGGTGTATTTCTTTTGCCAAATTAGGTATTTATATTGCTGCCCAGGGCGCCCCCAGCAGCGCCCTGCACCCTCCGTGACCGTGTCAGTGAGCCTGTGAGACAACAATGGCGCACAGCTGCAGTGCTGTGCGCTACCTCTATGAAGACTGAGAAGCCTTCTGCCGCCTGTCACCGGACCTCCGTCTCTGCCGTCTTCAGCGTCTGTAAGGGGGATCGGCGGCGCGGCTCCGGGACGAACCCCAGGCTGACCTGTGTTCCGACTCCCTCTGGAGCTCAGTGTCCAGTAGCCTAAGACTTCAATCCTCCTGCACGCAGGTGAGTTGCAAGTCTCTCCCCTAAGTCCCACGTTGCAGTGATCCTGTCGCCAGCAGGTATCACTGATTAGTTTAAACCTAAAAAAGACTTTTCTAAACAGCTCTATAAGAGAGCCATCCAGGTTGCACCCTACTCGGCCGGGCACAGAAACCCAACTGAAGCCTGGAGGAGGGTCATAGGGGGAGGAGCCAGTACACACCATGTGACCTAAAGAGCTTTTTAGATGTGCCCTGTCTCCTGCGGAGCCCGCTATCCCCATGGTCCTGACGGAGTCCCCAGCATCCACTAGGACGTTAGAGAAAAGTAGATTTACCCGCGGTAGCTGTGGAAACCAGGTCCGCGAGACCTTCCCCAAATAAAACTTCACCCTTGTAAGGTAAAACCTCCATATGCTTCTTTGAGTCGACATCACCCGTCCATTGGCGGGTCCACAGGGCTCGCCTAGCAGAAATCGCCATGGCGTTGGCTCTCGAACCTAGCAGCCCAACGTCTCTTTGAGCGTCTCTCATATATAAGACTGCGTCTTTAATGTGACCTAAGGTCAATAAAATGGTTTCCCTATCTAGGGTATCAATGTCAGCTGACAAGGTATCTGTCCAAGCTGCAACTGCGCTACATACCCATGCCGATGCTATTGCCGGTCTGAGTAAAGCACCCGTATGCGTCTAAATAGATTTTAAGGTAGTTTCCTGTCTGCGATCAGCAGGATCCTCGAGAGCTGCCGTGTCTGGAGACAGTAGCGCCACCTTCTTGGACAAGCGCTTTAAAGCCTTGTCCATCCTGGGCGAGGATTCCCACCGTACCCTGTCCTGTGCAGGGAAAGGATATGCCATAAGAATCCTCTTGGGAATCTGCAGTTTTTTGTCTGGAGTTTCCAAAGCTTTTTCAAATAACTCGTTCAGCTGATGAGATGGGGGAAAGGTTACCTCAGGTTTCTTTTCCTTATACATGCGCACCCTCGTGTCAGGGACAGAGGGGTCATCTGTGATATGTAAAACATCTTTTATTGCAATAATCATATAATGAATACTTTTGGCCACCCTTGGGTGTAACCTTGTATCATCATAATCGACACTGGAGTCAGAATCCGTGTCGGTATCAGTGTCTGCTATTTGGGATAGAGAACGTTTTTGAGACCCTGAAGGGCCTTGTGACACAGTCAAAGCCATGGATGGACTCCCTGCTTTTCCCTTGGACTCTGCTTTGTCCATCCTCTTATGTAATAAGGTCACATTTGCATTCAAAACATTCCACATGTCCAACCAATCAGGCGTCGGTGTTGCCGACGGAGACACCACAATCATCTGCTCCACCTCCTCCTCAGATGAGCCTTCCGCTTCAGACATGTCGACACACTCGTACCGACACCCCCCCACACACAGGGATATATTTATATGGAGACAGTTCCCCAATAAGGCCCTTTGAAGAGACAGAGAGAGAGTATGCCAGCACACACCCAGCGCCAACTGACACTGGAAACAAATTCACAGATAATATATCGCTTTTATATATATAATTATCTGTATAATACACTCACTGCGCCTTACAAATGCCCCCCCCCCCTCTTTTCTGCCCTGTGTCACCGTGTTCAGCAGGGGAGAGTCCGCGGAGCCAGCTTCTCTGCAGTGCTCTGTGTTAGTGCTGTGGAATCAAGCTCCGCCCCGTCCGGCGGCGGGCTTCGGTCCCGCTTAATTTTGTAATACTGGCGGGGGATTTTTATATCTACTGCCTCCGCAGCCTATATATATGTATTTGCCAGTCCTAGAGGTTTATACTGCTGCCCAGGGTGCCCCCCCCCCCCCTGCACCCATCAGTGCCTGCAGTGTGTGTTGTGTGTGGGAGCAATGGCGCGCAGCGTTACCGCTGCGCGCTTACCTCAGGGATGATCTGAAGTCTTCTGTCGCCTTTGAAGTCTTCTTTCTTCTTATACTCACCCGGCTTCTGTCTTCCGGCTCTGTGAGGAGGACGGCGGCGCGGCTCTGGGACAAACTGCAAGGGGAGACCTGCGTTCCGACTCCCTCTGGAGCTAATGGTGTCCAGTAGCCTAAGAAGCAGAGCCTATCAGTTAAGTAGGTCTGCTTCTCTCTCCTCAGCCCCACGATGCAGGGAGCCTGTTGCCAGCAGTGCTCCCTGAAAATAAAAAACCTGGTGCCAGCAGTGCTCCCTGAAAATAAAAAACCTAACAAAATTCTTTTCAGAGAAACTCAGGAGAGCTCCCTGTAATGAACCCAGTCTCCTCTGGGCACAGGAACTAACTGAGGTCTGGAGGAGGGGCATAGAGGGAGGAGCCAGTGCACACCCATTCTAAAGTTCTTTATAGTGCCCATGTCTCCTGCGGAGCCCGTCTATACCCCATGGTCCTTACGGAGTCCCCAGCATCCTCTAGGACGTAAGAGAAATGTTATTGAATTCCTGAGACTGTGCCAGGATTAATAAGTCATTGAGCTATGGATTTTTTAGAATCCTTATCCCCTGCTAACGGAGATAAGATGCCATCACCATCATCATTTTGGTGAATACTCTGGGAGCTGTGGTCAGTCCAAATGGTAGGGCCTGAAACTGAAAATGATGCTGGAGGATAGCAAACCTGACATAACGCTATTGGGACAGTGCTATAGGAACATGTAGATAAGCATCCTGGATATCCAGGGATACCATAAAATCATCCTGCTCCATGGCCAAAATAATGGAATGTAAATTCTCCATATGAAACCCGAGGCACCAAAATGTACTTGTTCAGCGCTTTGAGATGGAGTATGGGCTGGTACGACCCATGTGGCTTCTGGACTAAAAACAGGTTTGGAATAAAAACCTTGGCCTCGTTGTGCAGGAGGAACTGAAATTATCACTCCTTACTGAAGCAAATCCTGAACTGCCTCTTGCAAAGCCCTGTTCTTCGTTTCCACTGAAGACGGGCTGGTACAAACTTTTAATGAGTGTGTTTTTTTAAAACACCTACAGCACCTGGTATTCCCAGGTGGTTTACCATCCAAGTACTAACAAGGACCAACACTACTTAGCTTCCAAAATCAGATAAGATTGCGCATGTCCAGTGTGTTGTGGCTGTAGAACATAACCGTGAGATACCACTTCTTGCACCCAGGCATCTGTAGTAGACTGCTGCCAGATCTGTGCAAACAGAAGAAGTCAGCCTCCCACCCTGGGTTCCGCCAGGTGGACGCCCACACCATCAGACTTATCTTCAAATTTGAAAACCGGTCCTCTGGTAGCTCAATACCTTTTAGTCTTACCAGACTTGTTGGATTGGGACGGTTTGCCATTACCCTTTCCTTTTGCTTTTCCTTGATTCCAAAAGGACAGAAAAGCTGGAAACTAGGCTTAAATTTGTGTGTGAAAGGAAAACTTCACTTTCTTGGAGACTGCTTCGGACTCCAAAATACTGTTTAATTCTTTACCAAAAAGAATACCTCTAGTAAACAAAGATAAGACTCCAAAACCTTCAAGGATTCTGAGTCAGCTCACAATGTACATAGCCAACCGGCTCTGCGAGCTGCTACTGCTGAAGCGGATGACTGAGAGGCAATTGTACCCATATCCAGGGCCGCTTATTGCTGCCTGTTTGATATGTGCAATATGGGATTTTTGCTCTCTAGATGCTATTGAAAGATCCTCCTTCAATGCATCAGCACAGGCTGCCACTGCTTACGCCATCCAGGCTGAAGCCATGGCTGGTCTAATGACTGCCCAAGAAAAGGAAAAAATGGTTTTTAGAATACCATCGACTCTCCTATCTGTGACATCATTTATTTATGTTGAAAGAAGAAGTAAATTAGATTTTCGCACATATCTATGACATACGAATCTACTTTGGGAGTCGCCTCCCTTTTTGAAACAGTCCCCAGCTGGACAATAAGAATTAGAATTCCATTTCTTGGAATTCTAACTTCTTACTGGGTGTAACCCAAACCTCTTTCATAATTTCCATCAGCTGTATTGGGACGTTTAAACACAGTTGCCTTAGTTTTTAACACAGGCTGTGCTGCCTCTTCTAAGGATAGAATGGCTTACATAGGACTAATTAGCTCAGGTATGTCCACTGAGCTGAGACCTTCCTCCAAAGTGCAATGAGTCCTTATCATCCATTGAATCCTCATCTAAAACATGTGTAGACTGTGAAGATGTTGTATCATGTCTATGTGATTTACTTACCACCGGCCTTTCAGCCTGCTTTTGTCGAGAGGCTGCCAATTCCCGAGGTGGATAATGTTGCATGTAAGGGTTAATAGGGTAACCTATCCCCGGTATAGAAGCTGGCATTATCTATTCAGCTATATTGGATGATGGGGGTCATTCCGAGTTTATCGCTAGCTGCAGTTGTTCGCAGCGCTCAGACTAAAAATCTGCATTTCTGCGTATGCACCGCAATGCGCACGCGCGGCGTACGGGTACAAAGAGCATTGTGGCTTTGCACAGGTTCTAGCGACGATTTCATTCGCACTGGTGGACGCAAGAAGATTGACATGAAGTGGGCGTTTCTGGGTGGAAACTGACCGTTTTCAGGGAGTGTCTGAAGAAACGCAGGCATGGCTGGGCGTTCGCAGGGCGGGGGTCTGACGTCAAATCCGGACACAAATAGGCTGAAGTGATCGCAAGCGCTGAGTAGGTTCTGAGCTACTCAGAAACTGCACAAACACTTTTTGCTGAGCACGGCTGCACACGCGTTCGCACTTCTGCAGAGCGAAAATGCACTCCCCGTGGGCGGCGACTATGCGTTTGCATGGCTGCTAAAACAGCTAGCGAGCGATCAAGTCGGAATGACCCCCAATGTCTTTGCAAAGTAGCCCATGAAGGTTCAACTAGAACGTGTGCTTGCCTCGGTTATTTAAGAGGCTTCGGTGATAGCTAAAACATTTTGCACATAATGCCTTTTGAACCAGATCCTAATAGGTTAACCCACCTTTGCAAGACAAACATGAAATGAGAGTTGGTGCTGCTGTGGAAAGTGTATTTTCCTCACCCTTGCCGCTCTTAGACATGATAAATAAATCACACACCTGTACAGTGTTACTACACAATTTCGGACTGTAATTACTATAAAATTTGATAAAGTGACATACAATCCGACCTTACCCTGCTTTGCACCAGCATTGAGGATCGGAATATACAGAAAAACTGACAGAATTATAGTAAAGTTAGCAATCACACTAGCAATGGGTCACAGGTTATAAATTAGTATAATAAGCAATATGAGCACATAATCAACTACAGGCACATTTCAAGTATGTAGGAGAAACATATTACTGCATTACCTTATATAGGATTTAACCGTATTCAGTTGCACAGGCGAAAGAAAACAACAGCAATAGTTATCAGACTCATATGCATCAGGCACTTATCCAACTATTCGTACTCAAAGGTACAGAGAGACTAAGGGCCTGATTCAGACCTGATCGCTAGGCTGCGTTTTCGTACAGCCTGCGATCAGGGCTGAACTGCGCATGCACCGCAATGCGCAGGTGAGTCGGTCCGCAGCGACAGGGATCGCCGGGCAGCGACGAGATGGAGCGAGAAAGGCGATCGCAAGATGACTGACAGGAAGAGGCCATTTGTGGGTGGTAACTGAACGTTTTTAAGGAGTGTCCGGAGAAACGCAGGAGGGATCAGGTGTTTGGAGGAAGGGTTTCTGATGTCAGCTTCAGCCCCGATCATCGCGTAAGTCCTGGTCTGTGCAGAGATTGCACAAACTTCTGTTTGTGCAGCTCTCCTGCACATGCGATCGCACCCCTGCACAGCAATTTCCGCCTCACCCTGTAGGCGGCGACTACCTGATCGCAGGGATGCAAAAAACGCACCCTAGCGATCAGGTCTGAATTAGGCCCAAAGTGCTGTATTTCCCAACTCAGTAGAGTGGGATACAGGGATACTCACCCTGCTTCCGGGATCGATCGTTACGTTAGCGAACGCTGAGTGGATCAAGGCGCTAATAGTGTACACACTCGTATACAAATAACAGAGAGTGGTCCTCAAGCGCTGCTAGTCTTTCCCAAGCAAGTCCCAATGATGGCAACCTGCGTATTGTCAGTAGAGATCAGCGGTGGCCAACCCGCGGCTCTCGAGCTGCATGCGGCTCTTTCATCCTCTGCATGCGGCTCGATCCGCTCCCGGCCACCGCTGCCCGACACACAGCAACTTCTAAGGCTTAGAAGTTGCTGTGTGTTACTCTACAGTCTCTCCGGCGTGTGAGGAGAGGGGAGGAGAGCGCAGCGTGCGCCTCTCCTGTTCCTCTGACTCCTGTGGCGGCGACTATCTTCAATTCGGTGCCGGGTCATAAGCCAATCAGAGCTCACGGTCCGGCAGCTAAGCTCCTGATTGGCTGCCGGACTGTGAGCTCTGATTGGCTCACGGTCCGGTGCTGAATTGAAGATAGACACCGCCGCCGGAGTTAGAGAAACAGGAGAGTCGCGCGCTGCGCTCTCCTCCCCTCACAGCAGCAGCACGGTGAGCAGCACTTGGTGGGGGGGTGAGCCACTGTGGGGACATGTGGATCTGCACTGGAGGCATAGCTGACACTGTGGGGGCATGTGTATCTGCACTGGGGGCATAGCTGGCACTGTGGGGCATATCTGGCACTGTGTGGACATGTGTATCTGGCACTGGGGGCATAGCTGGCACTGTAAGGACATGCATAGCTGGCACTGTGGAGACATGTGTATCTGGCCTGGGGGCATATCTGGCACTGTGGGGGCATGTGTATCTGGCACTGTGGGCATAGCTGGCACTGTGGGGGCATGTGTATCTGGCACTGGGGGCACATATTTATCTGGCACTGTGTGGACATATGTGTATCTGGCACTGTGGAGGGGTATATGTATCTGGCACTGTGGAGGTACCCATTTTTTGGCATTTTTATATGTATGTGGCACTGTACTGGGGTATTATATGGGTGGAATCCCGACAGCCGGCATACCGACACTTATTCTCCCTCGTGGGGGTCCACGGCCCTCCCCCTGGAGGGAGAATAAAATAGCGTGGCGCGCGTAGCCCGCCACCGTGCCCGCAGCGTGGCGAGCGCAGTGAGCCAGCAAGGGGCTCATTTGCGCTCGCCACACTGTCGGTAAGCCGGCAGTCTGGCTCCCGGCGCCGGTATGCTGGTCGCCGGGAGCCCGACCGCCGGCATACCATACCACACCCGTATTATATGTATGTGGCACTGTACAACATGACTAAAAACGGGGTTATGACACAAGGTCATAACCCGAATGTCATACCGAAAGGTGCGCGCACAAAAATGGGGTGTGGCTTTGTGAAAACTAGGCCACGCCCCCATTTTTGTGCGTGCGCCATAGGTGCGCGCATGATAGTGGCTCTTGCCCTTTACTATGGATCTTTTCTGGCTCTTTGCCTCTGACTGGTTGGCCACCCCTGGTATAGATGGAATAAAATCAAGAAAACACAATTTATCCGGTAGAGTGCTAATCCCAGCTACTGTAGAGAGAGGCCCTCAGACTCACCCTAACATAGTGAGATGCGCTTGAGGACCGCTCTCTGTTATTTGTTTAAGTATGCTGGTCAAGATTTGGTGTTCTTGTGAGCAGGGACAGAGCTGCAGCTACAAGGGAGCAATTTACTTCACTCTATATTCGTTATTTATTGTCTGTTACACCTTTGTGTGTGTCTTGCTGCCGTAATATGTTTAATCCTAGGGCCGTGAGAAGGGCTCAGATCACAGAAGTGTTAAGAGGAAAATATGATGCTAATCTTACAGATTAGATTTGGAGAATGCAATGCATAAAATGGAAAAACTATTGATTAAAGAGGGAAAAATAAGGTGGGAAGTGACCTCTTTAGAAAAATATTGTTCAGAAAAAATGGTTCCTAGGGGTTTGCGAATGAACAAAACCCCATCTTTTGATAACGTATCCGAGAAGGCTGGCATAATATATTAGAAACTTGCTCTCTCTCACTTATGAGTTTGATTAGAGAGAGGAGCACGGAACTACAGGAGTTGGAGAACGAGATTGAGACATGAAAATCTCTTATAGATCCTTTTTCTAAATTAGAAGAATACAGTGTAATGGAGGGGGACATTAAAAGAAAGTTAGAAAGGAATGAAAAGGAAATTAAAAAAACATAAGAAATATATTAGTGATAAAAAAAAATAATGAAATGGGCACACTACATCCCCTGAAATTGCAGGAAGAAGAGTAATGATGTGAAAGGGGACCCCATACCAAGGGGGAAAAGAATTAGAGGACAGCAGGAGAATAGAACTCCCTTAAGGATAGACATAGAAACATAGAATTTGACGGCAGATAAGAACCACTTGGCCCATCTAGTCTGCCATTTTTTTTTTTTACCATATTTTTGGCTCAATCCTTATTTGATCCTTATTTCTTTGTAAGGATATCCTTAGGTCTATCCCATGCATGATTAAATTGCTCTACTGTCTTAGCCTCAACCACCTCTGATGGGAGGCTATTCCACTTGGCCACTACCCTTTCTGTGAAGTAATTTTCCCGCAAATTTCCCTGAACCTCCCCCCCTCCAGTCTCAGTGCATGTCCTCGTGTCCTATTGCTTCTATTCATTTGGAGAATGCTTCCCTCCTGAACTTTGTTAAAACCCATAGAAACGGAGGAGATTACCATTCAAGGAGGATGATTCAAAAAGAAGTGCTCCATATAATTATTACACACCACGAGTATCTCCTTATAAAAGACGTCATAGGGATGATGGGTATAAATAATTTTTGGTACAAATGAGAATGAAAGATCCACAGAAATAGGGCACCAAAAACGGGGAGCTGATGTTAGCAGTTGAAGATGGAAGTATAAAGAGGATGATTATTCGGACCACTAATGGCATAACAGGTATAGTGTGCTAGAGACCCAGGATCGTTTTTTTGAGAAACTAACCAATATGTTTCATCCAACTAATTTATTCCCACGTCAGAAAAAACGAGGGAATCGGGGGGGGCGGGGGTGACCAAGAAATGTCTGAATAAAAAAAAGGAGACAGAGAAAATTTCTAAAGGAAGGGAAAATACCCCCAAATCAGGTGGAAGTAAACACCATAATTGGAGTCGATAGACAACACGGGACACAAATGTATACCTTGAGTAGTCACCAACTTACTGTGCATGAAAGAAATGTATTAGAAAGAGGATTCAAATTTGCTTCGTCCAATAAATGTGCTAAAATTGATGTGTTTGTTGACATTGAAAGGTTTATTAGGAGACTAGCATTGAAACAATTTTTTACTCCTGGTAATGACGACCCAAAAGATGATGTGAGAAGTTTTAATTTGAAAAGGAAATCTACTTTCTATCCCCGGCATAAAAAGGGTTGTTTTGTGGAGGCATTTGAGAAATTAATAAAGGAGGACTTAGAATCACTTCAGTTCAAACCAAATAGAAAAAAAGAATCTAACTAAGGAAGAACAGGAGGCAATTAGGACACAAAATAAAAATAAAAATTTTGTAATAAAACCCGCAGATAAGGGAGGCAGTGTAGTGGTTATGAATTGGAAGGATTATAATGAAGAGGTCATGAGGCAATTGTTGGATAAAGAAACGTACAAAAAATTAAGGACTAATACCAGTGGAGGTATTATGAAATTTTTTTAAACATTTTTAGCATTGTATACCTCTAAAAGAGTTATAACTGAGGAAGAAAGATTAATTATGACAATTGAAAATCCCTCAACCCTTGTCATATACGTTTTACCTAAAATTCTTTTTGCTGGTACGAACTCCGGCTTATCCAATCTATCTTTATACATAGACCATGTATTACAACCATTGGTTAGGTTACCTTCTTACCTAAAGGATACCATTGATACAATTAACAAGATCAATGAGATCCAATGGACAGAAGGTTTCTTTTTGGTAACGGCAGACGTGGCATCGTTCTATACGGTCATTAACCACAAAACAGGTCTAGATGCCACAGAAACCTTTTTAAGACGAAGTGATATGCCTGAGGACAAAATACTATTTATCCTAGAAGGTACTTCTCTTATCCTTGAGAACAATTTTTTTTTTGGTTTGAGGATAACTTTCACCTGCAACTAACTGGGATGGCCATGGGCACCAGCCTGGTACCAAGCTACAAACACTTGTCCATGGCCCATTGGGAGGAGAAATATGTATGGAGTGAACATGGGTTTGGTGCAAGTCTGGTGTCTTGGAGTCGTTACATCAACGACATCTTGTTCATATGGAGGGGAGAGAGATCATCCCCAGACCAGTTTTGCAGATATTTGAATACCAATAATGATAATATAGCTCTGACTTTTAACATCAGTAATAGTCAAGTGGATTTTTTGGTCTTAAGTATATATGTGGAGAGTAATAGTATAAAAACTAATAATTTTATCAAACCCATGGATTGAAACTCATTCATTGAACATAACAGCAACCACCATGAAAATTGGCTCAGTAGTATTCCCACCAGCCAGTTTCAACAGATAAGGTACAATTGCACAGATATTAATAAGTATCAGGAACAAGCAGAGACTTTGAGCAATTTATAGAGAAAAGGTATAATAAAGAAGAAATTAAGAAAGGAAAGGAGGAGACTTTAAAATGGATAAGGAAAGTGCCATGAAAGGAAAAACTAAGAAGTGTAGAACTGTTCAGAATGAAGCTGTTCCCTTTATTACTGGTTTCAATAGCCATTATAAACAAATAGAGTGTATTATTAAGAAACATTGAGGGGTCCTGGTTAAGGATCCTCTGTTAAAACCAAACATTTCAGAATACCCCAGATTTGTCTATACGAAGGCACGTAATTTAAAAGATAGTATGGTAAAAAGTGCAATATCCACATCCAAAATACTGACTAGAAATAAATCTAAGGGCTTCTACAGGTTCGGAATGTGTCAAATGTGCCGTATGTGTGGAAGTAGAGAAAGTAAGATCACCGAGTACAAATCAACCCAGACTGGGGAGTCTTTACTATAAATGATAATATTACATGTAACACCAAGGATTGTATATGTCTTTTGGAATGTACATATAAAGCACAGTATGTTGGCCAAACATCTCGCATGCTCAAATGGCGTTTAGCCGAACATGTACGCAATATAAAAAAGGGCCTGGAAACCCATAATGTATCACTACACTTTAAAGAAAAACGTAAATGTGATATTAGCAACTTGACTAGTTTTTGTGGAAATAAAACAATAAAATCCAACTGGAGAACTAACAATAAAGAAGACATTTTAGCTAAGGAGGAGATGAGGAGCATCTATGAGTTAAGAACCCTTGTGGTTTCTATGAATCTAATTTTTCTCTCTCTTTGTGTATTGATAGATGTGAGTTTACTATAATGTATACAAAAGATTGTCATAATCTAATATTGTAGTGTGTATATGATGGTTGTACACTGTGACTTGTGGTCGCTTTGCTATTATGACCTCGCTGATGTGTTTTGTTTATTTTACACATTACTGCACCCGCGGACTTGGATCCTGGATTCATGCTGTATGCATTCCACTCAGCGTGTATTATCTTCCCGTTTGCGTTCCACAATCGGGAAGTGACACTACGGAACCTCCAAACCCGGAACTTGAATGGGTCTTAATACAGGATTTGTTTACATCCAATGGACGTGTTGTTTCCATAACAATGGGCGGCCAATCACTTAGTTACAGAAGGCGGTGCTTCATGGGTATGGAAATGCCTCCAACATAAGGATTATGGCCGATGAAGGAATGGACTCTGTCTAACTGAAAGGATATCATCTCCTGCCATTCACCGAATCTGTGCCTTTGTTTGGTTTTAACCAATTAACAGTTTTAGTCCATATAAAGTATGTTATTAATATTTTTTGGTGGATATTATGATGTATATATATTCAACTATTAATAAGTATTATGCCCAAGGAATTTAGTGATTAACGGGATCGTACGTTTTGAAGATCTGTTACAATATGTAGGAAAAAATCATGTGACAAGGATTTTAGGGTATAAAAAGCCCATTTGGTTTGTTTGACTCTATACCCTGAGGAAGGAAGGTATTCCAAAACGCGTTGGCGTTTAGATATCCTGGGAGGTAGTATCCACTCACTGTTTACCCTATTGGCTTTTAGGATTGCTTTTGAAGCAAGCACTTTATCCCAAACTCCCCCCCCCCCCCGTATGACTTTTTATGTATATATATATTTTTTTGTACATATATGAATTTTTATATGAGGAAAAACTAGGAATTTAATACCTACCGGTAATTCCTTTTCTCGCAATCCGTAGTGGATACTGGGGAACCGTACTTTAGTACCACGGGGTATAGATCGGGTCCACTGGAGCCTGGTACTTTAAAACCTTTAGTGTGTGTATGTGTGTGCTGGCTCCTCCCATCTATGCCCCTCCTACCACTCAGTCTAGGAAACTGTGCCAGAAGAGAGGAGACGTTTATTCCATGAGAGAAGAAAACATACAACAGCGGTGAGGCAATAAGCCAACACAACCATAACTGAAAAAAAAAATGGAGGGCGCTAACCAGAACAGAGGATAGCAACACCAACCTAACCAGAATAGCAAAGCTACCCCAACAACATAAGGGGACCGGAACGGCAGTCAACCAAACACTTACCCAGGTAAGCAGGAAATGGAGGCACTGAGGCGGGCGCCCAGTATCCACTACGGACTACGAGAAAAGGACTTAAAGGTAGGTATTAAATTCCTATTTTCTCTTATGTCCTAGTGGATACTGGGGAACTGTACTTTAGTACCATGGGGAAGTCCCAAAGCTCCCAAACTGGTGAGAGAGTGCTGAGACCATTGCAAAACCGCCTGACCAAACTGAAGGTCATCCATGGCCAAGGTGTCGAACTGATAGAACTTAACAAAGTGTTCGAACCAGACCAAGTAGCAGCTCGGCACAAGTGTAAGGCCGAGACACCCCGGGCAGCCGCCCAGGAGGAACCCACTGATCTCGTCGAGTGGGCCTGAATAGACATCAGCAAAGGCAGAGCTGCCGAAGCATAGGCTTGTTGAATGGTCAACCTGAGCCAACGAGCAATAGATTGCTTAGAAGCCGGATGACCAATCTTGGTGGCATCATAAAGGACAAACAGCGAATCAGATTTCCGATGACGAGCAGTCCTTTTTACATAAATCTTCAGAGCCCTCACCACATCCAAGGACTCTGGGCCAACGGAAGCGTCAAACAATACTGAAACCACAATAGGTTGATTCACGTGAAAAGCTAACACTACTTTTGGCATAAACTGAGGCCGGTTCCTGAGTTACGCCCTGTCTTCATGAAAAATCAAATAAGGGCACTTACAGGGCAAGGCCCCCAATTCAGAGACACGTCTGGTAGACTCCAATGCTAGTAACATCAGTCTTTCAGGTAAGAAATTTCAACTCCTCCGTATGTAAGGGTTCAAACCAGTCCGACTGAAGTAAGGAAAAAAACACATTCAGATCCCATGGAGCCGTGGGAGGCACAAAAGGCGGTTGCAAATGAAGGCGGTTTCAGGAAAGTCTGTACTTCCAGCAGGAGAGCAAGTTGCTTCTGGAAGAAAATAGAGAGCGCCGAAATATGCACTTTTATGGAGCCTTAAGTTAGGTCCATATCCACTCTCGCTTGCAGGAAAAGTAGAAAGCGACCAATTCTAAATTCCACGGGAGACACCTTTCTACTTTCACACCACGAAACATACTTTTTCCAGATGCGATGGTAAAGTTTTGACGAAACCATCTTCCTGGCCTGGACCATAGTGGAAATAATCCTGGAGGGAAGACTTTTTCTGGCTAGAATCTCCCTATCAACTTCCAAGACGTCAAATGTAGCCGCTGTAAGTCTGGATAGACGAACGGACCCTGCTGAAGAAGATCCTTTTGAAGCGGCAGAGGCGAGGGATCCTCCAGATCCATGGTTAGGAGGTCCGAATACCACGCCCGTCGAGGCCAATCCGGGGCAATTAGAATTACTTGAACGCTTTCCCTTCTTAGTCTTTTTAGAACCCTTGGGATTCGCGGTATTGGAGGGAACAGGTACACAAACTGGTACATCTATGGCGTCGTCATCTCGTTCACTGCTACAGCCTGCGGATCCCTCGTTCTGGAACAGTAACGGCGTAGCTTCTTGTTGAGACGAGAAGCCATCAGATCTATCGGCGGACAGCCCCACCGGTGAATCAACTGTTGAAACACCTGAAGATGTAGGCTCCACTCCCCCAAATGGAGGTTGTGCCTGCTGAGGGAGTCTGCTTCCCAGTTGTCCACTCCTGGAATGAAAATGGCTGAGATGGCCTTTGCGTTTGCCTCCGCCCAGAAGAGTATCTTTGACACTTCTCGCATTGCTGCTCTGCTTTTTGTTCCTCCTTGTCGATTTATATACGCCACTACGCGGCATTTTCCGATTGAACCTGGATCGCTTGAGCATTGTAAATTGCCCTGAATTCCAGGATGTTTATCAGCAGAGCAGATTCCTGACTTGACCATATGCCCTGGAGCTGGGCCCCTTGGGACACAGTCCCCCAACCCAGGAGGCTGGCATCCGTTGTAAGTAGAATCCATGAGTGGATATTGAAACTCCTGCCGTCCACTAGGTGAGGACTTATAGCCACCGCAATAGAGAAATCCGGGCTTTTGGAGATAACGTCACTTCCTGATGCATGTGAAGGCGAGAGGCCAAAGGATAAGGTCTGAAACTGAAAATGGTTGTCCAAGATGGCGAACCTGAGGTAAGACTGATGAGGAGGCCCCATGGGAATGTGCAGGTAAGCATCCTTGACATCTAGAGATCACAGGAATTACCCCTCATCTAGACCAGACACCACTGCCCGCAGGGATTCCATCTTGAATTTGAATACCCATAGATACGGGTTTAAGGACTTCAGGTTCAAGATGGGTCGCATCGAACCGTCTGGTTTTGGAACAACAAAAAGACTGGAGTAAAAACCCCTGTTGTGTAACAGAGGATGTATTGGAACCACCGCTCCCGTCTGCAAAAGTTTCTGAATAGCCTCTTGCAAGGTAATTTTTGCTGCGGGTGAAGCTGGTAAGACCGACTTGAAAAATCTGTGAGGAGGAAGTGCTTGAAATTCCAGATGGTATCCCTGGGAAATGAGGTCCCTCATCCAGGGATCCCGGCAGGACTTCG
Source organism: Pseudophryne corroboree (assembly GCF_028390025.1). Taxonomy (NCBI): domain Eukaryota; kingdom Metazoa; phylum Chordata; class Amphibia; order Anura; family Myobatrachidae; genus Pseudophryne; species Pseudophryne corroboree. The sequence goes on along the minus strand of NC_086450.1, from coordinate 251,306,155 downwards.
CCCACACGTGGGTGAAGTGTTGAAGGTGAGCAACTACTTGAAAGTCGCCTTGCTGCTGGGACCAACTGTCATGCGGAAGGCTTAGTGGCAGGGGATCCGGTGGTCTGGTCCAGGGATGCAGCAGCCGCAGTTTTACGGCACTTACCACGAGATCCTCTAGGAGTAGTGGGTACCCCTCGGCCTCTGCCTCTGAACTTTTCCACGCGAAAGGACTGCAAGGTGGATCCTGAGGAAGTACGTCTGGCAGGTGGAGCAGCAGACGGCAGATAGGTAGACTTACCCGCCGTTGCTTGAAAGATCCATTTACTTAACTCATCTCCAAACAAGGCATCACCTGTGAAGGGAAGATTTTCAACACCCTTTTTGGATCAGCATCCACTGGCCACTGACGTAACCAGAGTTCTGCGTGCCGAAACCGCCATAGCAGTAGTGCGCCCATTTATCCTACACAATTCTTTTATAGCTTTGCTCGTAAAATTTGCAGCATCCTGTATGTGTTGTAGTAGAGTAATGACCTCATCCTGGGGCAGAGTGTCTAATCTATTAACAACATTATCAGACCACTTGACTACTGCCCTTGAAATCCAACCACAAACCATTGTGGGGCGCTGTGCAACGCACGCTGTCGTATATATCGCCTTGAGACTGGTCTCAATCTTTCGGTCAGCAGGCTCTTTTAGGGATATAGCCCATGGTACCGGCAGTAACAATTTTCTAGACAGTCTGGACACAACGTATCGACTGATGCGGGGTTTTCCCATACCTTCCTGTCATTAGCTGGGAGGGGAGTGTGTAAAAGTATGTGTATCACCTTATTTATGAGCAGCGGCGCTACCGCTGATGTGCTCCCCCACCCCACCCCCCACTATGAACCCCTGGTACCAGTACAGAGTCTGTAACAGAGTGGTTCCATGAAGGAGCAGCGTGCATGCAGCCTTGATGATCCGCAGCAGCAGGAAATGGCACCTTCCGGTCTCTGGTCCCTCTCTCCGGGAAGCCCTGCCCCCTTAATGGTGCGCTGTCCCACATAGATGTTTATACTGGCTGAAAGTGATAATACATAGTACACACAATGCCTACTGACAGTGTGGAGCACAAAGCCCTGTTGAGCCAGTGTAGTCCACGGCAGGTACCACAGCTTGTGGCCCGTGACTGCCGCCAAACTGCACCAGGGACCCACTAACCGGGCCCCCAGTGTTAACACTCACCGCACCTGCAACTCTTCGGCATCTGTTAAGAGGGTGGCGGCTAGCTGCTGGCGTAGGCACACACAGTGTGGTATGTGAAACAGCACCTCAGGAGCTCAGTGTCCTGTCAGCTGGGATTAAGAACCATTAACACTCAGGAAGTTGGTTCGGATCTCCCCCTAAGTCCCACGAAGCAGGTAGACTGGTTGCCAACCAGTACTACCGGAAAAAAATAAGATTTTAAACCTACCGGTAAATCTTTTTCTCCTAGTCCGTAGAGGATGCTGGGGACTCCGTAAGGACCATGGGGTATAGACGGGCTCTGCAGGAGACATGGACACTCTAAAGACTTTAGAATGGGTGTGCACTGGCTCCTCCCTCTATGCCCCCCCTCCAGACCTCAGTTAGAGAACTGTGCCCAGAGGAGACGGATAATACGAGGAAAGGATTTTTGTTAATCTAAGGGCAAGATACATACCAGCCCACACCATACACCTGGAACATACGAACCAGTTAACAGTATGAAACAAAACAGCATCAGCCAGAGACTGATCAAACTGTAACATAACCCTTATGTAAGCAATAACTATATACAAGTCTTGCAAAATTCAGTCCGTACTGGGACGGGCGCCCAGCATCCTCTACGGACTAGGAGAAAAAGATTTACCGGTGGGTTTAAAATCTTATTTTCTCTTACGTCCTAGAGGATGCTGGGGACTCCGTAAGGACCATGGGGATTATACCAAAGCTCCAGACCGGGCGGGAGAGTGCGGATGACACTGCAGCACCGATTGAGCAAACATGAGGTCCTCATCAGCCAAGGTATCAAACTTGTAGAATTTAGCAAAAGTGTTTGAACCTGACCAAGTAGCCGCTCGGCAAAGTTGCAATGCCGAGACACCTCGGGCAGCCGCCCAAGAAGAGCCCACCTTCCTAGTGGAATGGGCCTTTACCGAATTTGGTACCGGCAATCCAGCCGTAGAATGAGCCTGCTGGATCGTGTTACAGATCCAGCGAGCAATAGTCCGCTTACAAACAGGAGCGCCAACTTTGTTGGCCGCATACAGGACAAACAGTGCCTCTGTTTTCCGAACTCGAGACGTTCTGGCTACATTAATTTTTAAGGCCCTGACTACATCAAGGGACTTGGAATCCTCCAAGTCCCCCGTAGCCACAGGCACCAAAATAGGTTGGTTCATATGAAATTACGAAACCACCTTAGACAGAAATTGAGGACGAGTTCTCAACTCTGCTCGATCCACATGGAAAATCAGATAGGGGCTCTTGTGAGACAAAGCCGCCAATTCGGACACCCGCCTTGCAGATGCCAAGGCCAGCAACATGACCACTTTCCAAGTAAGAAATTTTAATTCAACCGTTCGAAGAGGTTCAAACCAGTGTGATTTTAGGAACTGTAACACCACGTTAAGGTCCCATGGTGCCACTGGGGGCACAAAAGGAGGCTGGATGTGCAGTACTCCCTTCACAAAAGTTTGGACTTCCGGGAGAGAAGCCAATTCCTTCTGAAAAAATATTGATAGGGCCGAAATCTGTACCTTAACGGAGCCTAACTTTAGGCCCATATCCACTCCTGTTTGTAGAAAGTGGAGAAAACGGCCCAGGTGGAAATCTTCCGTAGGAGCATTCTTGGCTTCACACCAAGATACATACTTCCTCCAGATACGGTGATAGTGTTTCGCCGTCACCTCCTTCCTAGCCTTTATCAGGGTAGGGATGACTTCCTCCGGGATACCTTTCCCAGCTAGGATTCGGCGTTCAACCGCCATGCCGTCAAACGTAACCGCGGTAAGTCTTGGAACGCGCAGGGCCCCTGCTGCAACAGGTCCTCTGAGAGGAAGAGGCCACGGATCTTCTGTGAGCATGTCCGGAAGATCTGAATACCTGGAACAATGAGTATTGTCTGCACTCTTTTTCGTCTTATGATTCTCAATATTTTTGAGATGAGAGGAAGAGGAGGGAACACATAGACCGACTGGAACACCCATGGTGTCACCAGGGCGTCTACCGCTACTGCCTGAGGGTCCCTTGAACTGGCACAATATCTCCGAAGCTTCTTGTTGAGGCGTGACGCCATCATGTCTATTTGAGGAAGCCCCCAACGACTTGTTATCTCTGCAAAAACTTCTTGATGAAGTCCCCACTCTCCTGGATGGAGATCGTGTCTGCTGAGGAAGTCTGCTTCCCAGTTGTCCACTCCCGGAATGAAAACTGCTGACAGAGCGCTTACGTGATTTTCCGCCCAGCGAAGAATCCTGGTTGCTTCCGCCATTGCCACTCTGCTCCTTGTCCCGCCTTGGCGGTTTACATGAGCCACGGCTGTGACGTTGTCTGATTGAATCAGCACCGGTAGGTCGCGAAGAAGATTCACTGCTTGTCGTAGGCCGTTGTATATGGTCCTAAATTTCAGTACGTTGATGTGTAGACAAGCCTCCTGGCTTGACCATAGTCCCTGAAAATTTCTTCCTTGTGTGACTGCTCCTCATCTTTGGAGGCTCACGTCCGTGGTCACCAGAACCCAGTCTTGAATGCCGAACCTGCGACCCTTGAGAAGGTGAGTACTCTGCAGCCACCACGGCCGTGGGGAACAGGCTTATTTTCGGATGTATTTGTAGATGGGACCCCGACCACTTGTCCAGAAGGTCCCACTGAAACGTCCTCGCATGGAACCTGCCGAAGGGGATGGCCTCGTAGGTCGACACCATTTTTCCCAGTACTCGAGTGCATTGATGGACTGACACTCTTTTTGGTTTTAGCAGGTCCCTGACCATGTTCTGGAGTTCTTGGGCTTTTTCCAATGGGAGAAAAACCCTCTTCTGTTCCGTGTCCAGAATCATGCCTAAGAAAGATAGCCGAGTCGTTGGAATCAACTGTGACTTTGGTAGATATAGAATCCAGCCATGCTGCTGCGGCACTCTCAGGGAGAGCGACACGCTTTTCAGCAACTGATCTCTCGATCTCGCTTTTATCAGGAGATCGTCCAAGTACGGGATAATTGTGACTCCCTGCCTGCGCAGGAGCACCATCATTTCCGCCATTACCTTGGTGAAAATCTTCGGGGCCGTGGAAAGCGCAAACGGCAACGTCTGAAACTGGTAATGACAGTCCTGTACAGCGAATCTCAGGTACGCTTGATGAGGGGGATATATGGGGACATGAAGGTATGCATCCTTTATGTCTAGAGACACCATAAAATCCCCCCCCCTTCCAGGCTGGAGATAACTGCCCGGAGCGATTCCATCTTGAATTTGAACTTTTTCAAGTACAGGTTTAGGGATTTTAGATTCAGAATGGGTCTGACCGAGCCATCCGGTTTCGGGACCACAAACAGAGTTGAATAGTACCCCTTCCCCTGTTGGACTAGGGGAACATTGATAATCACTTGCTGTTGACACTGTTCTTGAATTGCAGCTAAAACTAATTCCCTCTCTGGGGGAGAAGCTGGTAAAGTGGATTTGAAAAATCGGCGAGGAGGCACCTCTTCGAATTCCAGCTTGTAGCTTTGGGATACAATTTCCATCGCCCAAGGATCCACGTCTGACAGAACTCAGACCTGGCTGAAGAGTCGAAGACATGCCCCCACCGGCGCGGGCTCCCGCAGCGGTGCCCCAGCGTCATGCGGTGGATTTAGTAGAAGCCGGGGCGGACTTCTGCTCCTGGGAACTAGCCGTAGCAGGCATTCTTTTCCCTCTACCTTTACCTCTGACGAGGAAGGAAGAGCCCCGACCTCTTCTGGACTTATGCGACCGAAAGGACTGCATCTGATATTGTGGTGTTTTCTTTTGCTGTGGGGGAACATAAGGTAAAAAAGTAGATTTACCCGCGGTAACTGTGGAAACCAGGTCCGCGAGACCCTCCCCAAATACAACCTTACCCTTGTAAGGCAAAACTTCCATATGTCTCTTTGAGTCGGCATCACCCGTCCATTGGCGGGTCCACAGGACTCGCCTAGCAGAAATTGCCATGGCGTTGGCTCTTGAACCTAACAGCCCAACGTCTCTCGCAGCGTCTCTCATATATAAGGCTGCGTCTTTAATGTGACCCAAGGTCAATAAAATGCTATCCCTATCTAGGGTATCAATGTCAGATGACAAGTTATCTGCCCATGCTGCTACTGCGCTACATACCCAAGCCAACGCTATTGCCGGTCTGAGCAAGGCACCCGTATGTGCATAATTGATTTTGATGGTAGTTTCCTGTCTGCGATCAGCAGGATCCTTGAGGGCTGCCGTGTCTGGAGACGGCAGCGCCACCTTTTTGGACAAGCGCGTCAATGCCTTGTCCACCCTGGGCGAGGATTCCCACCGTAATCTGTCCTGTGCGGGGAAAGGATACGCCATAAGAATCTGCAGTTTCTTGTCTGGAGTTTCCCAAGCCTTTTCAAATAACGCGTTCAGGTCATGAGATGGGGAAAAGGTTACCTCAGGCTTCTTTTCCTTAAACATGCATACCCTCGTGTCAGGGACAGAGGGGTCATCTGTGACATGCAAAACATCTTTTATTGCAATAATCATATAATGAATACTTTTGGCCACCCTTGGGTGTAACCTCGCATCATCGTAGTCGACACTGGAGTCAGAATCCGTGTCTGTATCAGTGTCTGCTACTTGGGACAGGGGACGTTTGAGACCCTGGAGGGCCCTGTGATACAGCCAAAGCCATGGATTGACTCCCTGTTTTTTCTCTGGACTCCGCTTTGTCCATTCTCTTACGTAATAAAGACACATTTGCATTTAAAACATTCCACATATCCAACCAATCAGGTGTCGGTGTCGCCGACGGAGACACCACAATCATCTGCTCTACCTCCTCCTTAGCTGAGCCTTCCGCTTCAGACATGCCGACACACACATACAGACACCCCCACACACTCAGGGATATATATATATATATATATATATATATATATATATATATATATATTTATATGGAGACAGTCCCCCAATAAGGCCCTTTGGAGAGAGAGAGTATGCCAGCACACACCCAGCGCCACCGGACACTGGAATAAAATCCCAGTCAGTACAGCGCTATTATATAAATATACTCACTGCACCAAATAAATGTGCCCCCCTCTTTTTTGCCCTCTGTACATGTGTTCAGCAGGGGAGAGTCCGGGGAGCCAGCTTCTCTGCAGCGTGCTGTGGAGAAAATGGCGCTGTTAGTGCTGAGGGATCAAGCTCCGCCCCCTCAACGGCGGGCTTTGGTCCCGCTCAAATTCTTATACTGGCGTGGGTTTTTGCAATATACAGCCTCCGCAGTATATATCTATGCCAGTTCCCTAGAGGTTTCATAACTGCTGCCCAGGCGCCCCCGCGCCCCCCCCCCCCCCCCTGCACCCATACAGTGCCACCAGTGTGTGTTTAAATGCGGGAGCAATGGCGCGCAGCGTTACCGCTGCGCGTTACCTCATTGAAGATCTGAAGTCTTCAGCCGCCTTTGAAGTCTTCTTTCTTCTCATACTCACCCGGCTTCTATCTTCCGGCTCTGTGAGGAGGACGGCGGCGCGGCTCCGGTACGAACCGCAAGGGTGAGACCTGCGTTCCGACCCTCTGGAGCTAATGGTGTCCAGTAGCCTAAGAAGCAGAGTCTATCATTTAAGTAGGTCTGCTTCTCTCTCCTCAGTCCCACGATGCAGGGAGCCTGTTGCCAGCAGTGCTCCCTGAAAATAAAAAACCTAACAAAAGTCTTTTACAGAGAAACTCAGTAGAGCTCCCCTGCAGTGCACCCAGTCTCCTCTGGGCACAGGATCTAACTGAGGTCTGGAGGAGAGGCATAGAGGGAGGAGCCAGTGCACACCCATCTAAAGTCTTTAGAGTGCCCATGTCTCCTGCGGAGCCCGTCTTTACCCCATGGTCCTTACGGAGTCCTCAGCATCCTCTAGGACGTAAGAGAAATAAATAACTAAAATATAAAATAAAGGAAACTCTATGGAGCTCCAGAGAAATGCATCCGGGTCCTTAGCCACATTTTTCTAAACTGAGTCTGGTAGGAGGGGCATAGAGGGGAAGAGCCAGCACACACATACACACACACTAAAGGTTTTAAAGTGCCAGGCTCCAGTGGACCCGATCTATACCCTATGGTACTAAAGTACAGTTCCCTAGTATACACTAGGACGTAAGAGAAAGATTTTTATTGGAATAAAAATATTTTTAAGAATATTTTTTGGAGTCCTTGCGGAGGCTGTATTCTCCACCCGGTCAATCAAAGTGGTGGGGAGGACATCAAGTGATAAATAAAACCTTTTGATGCATATAGTGTCATATGACCCAGGTGTCATTTCATACGAGATCATTATTGTTGGAAGAAAGGTTAACAATCAAAGAAACCTTTATGTGAATGCATCTCACTATGTTAGGGTGAGTCTGAGGGCCTCTCTCTACAGTAGTTGTGACCAGCACTCTATCGGATAAATTGTGTTTTCTTGATTTCTCATATGTCCTAGAGGATGCTGGGGTCACCATTAGAACCATGTTGTATAGACGGGATCCGCAGGAGACATGGGCACTTTAAGACTTTCAAAGGGTGTGAACTGGCTCCTCCCTCTATGCCCCTCCTCCAGACTCCAGTTTAGAATTGTGCCCAGTGAGACTGGATGCACTCTGAGGAGCTCTACTGAGTTTCTCGGAAAAGACTTGTGTTAGGATTTTTATTTTCAGGGAGAACTGCTGGCAACAGTCTCCCTGCTTCGTGGGACTTAGGGGAGAGAAGTATGACCCTACTTCTAGTGAGTTTAAAGGCTCTGCTTCTTGGCTACAGGACACCATTAGCTCCTGAGGGTTTGATCGCTAGGTACGCCTAGATGCTCGCTCCCAGAGCCGGCCGTCACCCCCCTTACAGAGCCAGAAGTCAGAAGACAGGTGAGTAGAAGAAGCAAAGCAGACTTCAGTGACGGCATTCTGAGGTACCGCACAGCGATCGCATGCTGCGCACCATGCTCCCACAGACAGCAGCACTACAGGGTGCAGGGCGCGGGGGGCGCCCTGGGCAGCATATAAATCGTCATTTTTACACTGGCAAGAGGGGACATTAGTGCCAAGGCACTGTCCTAAGCCCCACCAGTATAAATATTTGTTGAAAATTGCGGGACAGAAGCGCGCCTTTAAGGCGGCGGAGCTTCTTCCTCACAGCTCACACACACACACTGCTGACAACTGCAGGGTGCAGGGTGGTCGCCCTGGGCGACATAAAATCTCGTTTATGGCAAAAGGCACATTGTCCTACCCCCGCCAGTGTAATTATTTATTTATTTAAGAATGAGTGTAGTGCGCCATTACAGGGGCGGGGCTTCTTCCTCACTAAGCCAGCACACTAGGCAGCGCCATTTTCTCCTCACAAGAGAAACGCTGGTCCTCCCTTCACTACTGACTTGTATCAGGGTGCAAAAACGAGGGGGGGAGGGCAGATATATGGTGTTTGTATTATAATATAAGAGCGCCGCAGATATATTTCACAGATTGGGTGTGCTTGACGCTGGGGTGTGAGCTGGCTTTTTCCTCTCTGCGCCCATCTGACAGAGGTCTGTCCTCTATAAGTCCCAGTGTGTCTGGGAGTGTGTGTGGTACACGTGTGTGACATGTCTGAGGCAGGGAGTTCCTCCCCGGAGGAAGCCATTATAGGGACACAGAGTTGTAAGGTGGTGACGTTACTGGCACATCAAAAGCCTGCACATTAGGAGTTTAGATAAGGCTGTATCGAATGCTGCATGCCGGATCTGTGGAAGTTGTGGGTTTTTTTTCAGGATCTGTTCTTCCATCTGTAGGCGACCTTCTCTGAGTCACATAAAGTCCGTTTACAGTTATGACTACTGCTACCGACACGGACTCTGAGTCCTGTGTCGACAATAGGGACTCCAGGGAAACAGATCAAATAAGACTCCCTCCCACAAGCTTAATAACGAGTTTTATGGTAAGAACTTACCCTTGTTAAAACTCTTTCTGCAAGGTACACTGGGCTCCACAAGTCTGGACAATGGGTGTAGGATCTTGATCCGAGGCACCAACAGGCTCAAAGCTTTGACTGTCCCCAGAATGCACAGTGCCGCCTCCTATATCACCCCGCCTCCCAGCACAGGAGCTCAGTTTAGTTAACCAGCCCAATGCAGTAGCAGGAAAAGAGACGACAACGGTTAGTAGCCACATACACCACACTCTCACAACAAGAGAAGCGTCAGCGGCTAATGCCATATCAACCCAAAGAAGCTAAGTGCGTCAGGGTGGGCGCCTTGTGGAGCCCAGTGTACCTCGCAGAAAGAGTTTTATAAAGGGTAAGTTCTTACCATAAAACTCGTTTTCTGCTGCGGGGTACACTGGGCTCCACAAGTCTGGACAATGGGGATGTCCTAAAGCAGTGCCTTATGGGCGGGGACACACTGTAGCGGGCACAAGAACCCAGCGTCCAAAGGAAGCATCCTGGGAAGCGGCAGTATCGAAGGCATAGAACCTTATGAACGTGTTCTCGGAGGACCACGTAGCCGCCTTGCACAATTGATCAAGGGTCGCACCACGTTGGGCCGCCCAACAAGGTCCAACAGACCAAGTAGAATGGGCCATAATGTGAACAGGAGCTGACAGACCAGCCTTCAAATAAGCATGCGCAATCACCATTCTAATCCACCTGGCTAGGGTCTGCTTGTGAGCAGGCCAGCCACGTTTTTGAAATACAAACAAAACAAAAGAGAGAATCAGACTTTCGAATAGAAGCAGTTCTCTTCACATAGATACGGAGAGCCTGTACCACATCCAAAGACCGCTCTTTGGGAGACAAATCAGGAGAGACAAAAGCTGGAACCACAATCTCCTGATTAAGGTGGAACGAAGAAACCACCTTAGGTAAATATCCGGGACGAGTCCTAAGAACCGCCCGGTCACGGTGAAAAATCAGATTTGGGGAACTACAAGACAAGGCACCCAAATCAGACATTCTTCTAGCAGAGGCAATAGCCAGCAAGAACACCACCTTAAGGGAAAGCCACTTAAGGTCAGCTGAACCAAGAGGTTCAAATGGAGGCTCCTGCAATGCCTCCAAAACCACGACAAGTACCAAGGAGCCACAGGCGGGACATAGGGAGGTTGGATACGCAACACACCCTGAGTGAAAGTATGAACATCAGGTAAAGTCGCAATTTTTCTCTAAACCACACCGACAAGGCAGAAATATGAACTTTGAGGGAGGCCAGACACAGGCCTAAATCTAGGCCCTGCTGTAGAAAAGCCAAAAGGTTGGCTGTACTAAACTTGGAAGCGTCATAATGGTTAGATGCGCACCAAACAAAGTAGGAATGCCAGACCCGATGGTAAATCCGAGCAGAGGCAGGTTTCCGGGCCCGCAACATAGTTTTAATGACCTCTTCAGAAAAACCCTTAGCTCTTAAGACGGAAGCTTCAAGAGCCACGCCGTCAAAGACAGCCGGGCTAGGTCCTGGTAGACACAGGGGCCCTGAACGAGGAGGTCTGGGCGTTGTGGAAGTAGAATTGGACGCTCTGACGATAGGCCTTGCAGGTCTGAGAACCAGCGCCGTCTGGGCCACGCCAGAGCTATGAGAAGCAGATTTCCTTTTTCTTGCTTGAACTTCCGAATTACCCTTGGCAGGAGTGACACCCGAGGGAACACGAACGGCAGCCGAAACCTCCACGGCACTGCCAGCGCATCCACGAATGCTGCTTGAGGATCCCTTGTCCTTGCTCCGAAGACCGGAACCTTGTGATTGTGTCGAGACGCCATCAGATCCACATCTGGAAGACCCCACCTTTCCACGAGGAGTTGAAACACTTCTGGATGGAGGCCCCAATCACCGGCATGCACGTCCTGACGACTGAGAAAGTCCGCTTCCCAATTCAGGACTCCCGGAATGAATATTGCCGGTAGATGGCGTTCTGCCCAACGTAGAATCCGTGAGGCTTCCTTCGTTGCCAAACGGCTTCGAGTGCTGCCTTGATGATTTATGTAAGCCACTGTGGTGGCGTTGTCGGACTGTACTTGAACAGGACGGTTCTGAATCAAATGCTGATCTAGTTTCAACACATTGAAGACTGCCCGCAATTCCAGAATGTTGATCGAGAGGAGAGATTCCTCCTTGGTCCACCGACCCTGCAAGGAGTGCTGCTACAGCACCGCGCCCCAACCTTTTAGACTGGCATCTGTCGTCAACAGGACCCAGTTGGATATCCAGAAGGGACGGCCTCTGCACAATTGTCGGTCCTGGAGCCACTAGAGCAGCGACAGACGGACCTCCGGAGTCAAAGAGATCATTTGAGACCTGATCCGGTGAGGCAGGCCGTCCCACTTGGCTAGAATCAGCTTCTGGAGGGGGCGAGAATGGAATTGAGCATACTCCACCATGTCGAATGCTGATACCATGAGGCCCAGTACCTGCATCGCCGAATGTATCGACACTTGCGGACGAGAAAGGAAGCAACGAATCCTGTCCTGAAGTTACAGGACTTTCTCCTGAGACAAGAACAACCTCTGGCTGTGAGTGTCCAACAGCGCTCCCAGATGCACCATGCGCTGAGCAGGGACCAGGGAGGATTTCTTCCAGTTGATGAGCCACCCGTGGGCTTGTAGAAACCGTACCATCATATCCAGATGACGCAGGAGCAGATCTGGGGAATTTGCCAGGATAAACAAGTCGTCCAGATACGGCAGTATCCTGAACCCTTGACGGCGGAGTACCACCGTCATCACCGCCATAACTTTGGTGAAGGCTCACGGAGCCGTTGTTAAACCAAAAGGTAACGCCCGAAACTGGTAATGGAGTTTGCCAATAGCGAACCTCAGGTATTGTTGATGTGACACTGCTATAGGAATATGCAGGTAAGCATCCTGTATGTCCAGGTAGACCATGTAGTCCCCAGGTTCCAAGGCCAGAACTATAGAGCGAAGGGTTTCCATATGGAACTTGGAAACCTTCACAAAGTTGTTCAGTGCCTTGAGGTTGAGAAAGGGCCGGGAGGACCCATTCGGTTTCGGGACTAGAAACAGCGGAGAATAGTACCCCCGGCCCCTCTGAGCAAGAGGCACCTGTACTACGACTCCTGTATCCAGGAGGGTCTGTACTACCGCATGCAGAGTGTTTGCCTTTGTCTGGTCCGACGGGACGTCTGTCTGGCAAAATCGATGAGGGGGGCGGTTTTTGAAGGCTATGGCGTAACCTCGAGTGACGACTTCCCGCACCCAGGCATCTGAAGTGATCTTCAACCATTCCTGGGTATACCCTAGAACAGTGGTTCTCAAACTCGGTCCTCAGGACCCCACACAGTCCTTGTTTTGCAGGTAACCCAGCAGGTGCACAGGTGTATTAATTACTCACTGACACATTTTTAAAGGTTCGCAGGTGGAGCTAATTATTTCACTTGTGATTCTGTGAAATCTGCAAAACATGCACCGTGTGGGGTCCTGAGGGCCGAGGTTGAGAACCTGTGCCCTAGAAGCCGGCCCCCCACCCTGGGATCCCCCAGGGGGAGGCCCGCCCCGTCATGCGGCAGGCTTATCGGTCTTGGCTGCTGGCTGACGGGCAGCCCAGGCTCTTTTGGGCTTCGGCTTACCAGGTTTGGAAGTGCCGCCTGACCTTTTGCTTTACCTGAAGGACGAAAGGGGCGAAAGGACGTGCCTTTGGCCTTCGACACAGAAGGAGCTGTATTAGGCAGACAGGCAGTTTTGGCAGTAGCCAAGTCAGCCACTATCTTATTTAAGTCCTCCCCAAACAGAATATCCCCCTTGAAAGGGAGTACCTCCAGGGTTTTTCTAGAGTCCAGATCCACAGACCAGGATCTCAGCCACAAAATCCTGCGAGACAGGACTGACGTAGTAGAGGCCTTGGCTGCTAGGATACCGGCATCAGAAGCCGCCTCTTTAATATAGCGAGAAGCTGTGACAATATATGACAAGCATTGCCTAGCATGGTCAGAGGAGATTTCAGCTTCTAACTCCAAGGCCCATGCTTCAATAGCCTCAGCAGCCCATGAAGCTGCAATAGTAGGCCTTTGTGCAGCACCCGTGAGGGTGTAAATCGCTTTTAGACAACCCTCGACACGTTTATCCGTAGGCTCTTTTAGAGACGTGACAGTAGTGACAGGTAGAGCTGAGGAAACCACCATCCTAGCCACATGTGAGTCTACTGGAGGAGGCGTTACCCAATTCTTAGACAGCTCTGGCGCGAGGGGATAGCGAGCCAGCATCTTCTTTTGAGGCACAAACTTCGTACCCGGGCTTTGCCAGGGTTCCTGACGTATATCCACTAGGTGGTCAGAGTGAGGTAAAACTTGTTTTCTCTGACGTCCTAAGTGGATGCTGGGACTCCGTAAGGACCATGGGGGATTAGCGGCTCCGCAGGAGACTGGGCACAACTAAAGAAAGCTTTAGGACTACCTGGTGTGCACTGGCTCCTCCCACTAAGACCCTCCTCCAGACCTCAGTTAGATTCTTGTGCCCGGCTGAGCTGGATGCACACTAGGGGCTCTCCTGAGCGCCTAGAAAGAAAGTATATTTAGGTTTTTTATTTTACAGTGAGATCTGCTGGCAACAGACTCACTGCAGAGAGGGACTAAGGGGAGAAGAAGCGAACCTACCTAACTGGTGGTAGCTTGGGCTTCTTAGGCTACTGGACACCATTAGCTCCAGAGGGATCGACCGCATGGAACCGGCCTTGATGTTCGGTCCCGGAGCCGCGCCGCCGGCCCCCTTACAGAGCCAGAAGCATGAAGAGTCCGGAAAATCGGCGGCAGAAGACTTCGGTCTTCACCAAGGTAGCGCACAGCACTGCAGCTGTGCGCCATTGCTCCTCATGTACACCTCACACTCCGGTCACTGATGGGTGCAGGGCGCTGGGGGGGGGGGCGCCCTGAGGGCAATATAAGACACCTTGGCTGGCAAATCATCACAATATATAGTCCCAGGGCTATATATGTGATAAATTACCCCTGCCAGAATCCATAAAAAAGCGGGAGAAAAGTCAGCCGGAAAAGGGGCGGGGCTTCTCCCTCAGCACACTGGCGCCATTTTTTCTTCACAGTGCAGCTGGAAGACAGCTCCCCAGGCTCTCCCCTGTAGTTTTCAGGCTCAAAGGGTTAAAAAGAGAGGGGGGGCACTAAATTTATGCGCAATATATGTATACAAGCAGCTATTGGGGGAAAAAATCACTCAGTTATAGTGTTAATCCCTGCATTATATAGCGCTCTGGTGTGTGCTGGCATACTAACTCTCTGTCTCCCCAAAGGACTTTGTGGGGTCCTGTCCTCAGTCAGAGCATTCCCTGTGTGTGTGCGGTGTGTCGGTACGGCTGTGTCGACATGTGGGATGAGGAAGGTTACGTGGAGGTGGAGCAGAGGCCGATAAATGGGATGTCGCCCCCTGTGGGGCCGACACCAGAGTGGATGGATAGGTGGAAGGTATTAACCGACAATGTCAACTCCTTACATAGAAGGCTGGATGACGTAAAACAGCTGTGGGACAGCCGGCTTCTCAGCCCGCGCCTGCCCAGGCGTCTCAAAGGCCATCAGGGGCTCAAAAAAGCGCCCGTTACCTGAGATGGCAGACACAGATGTCGACACGGAGTCTGACTCCAGTGTCGACGAGGTTGAGACTTATACACAATCCACTAGGAACATCCGTTACATGATCTCGGCAATGAAAAATGTGTTACGCATTTCTGACATCAACCCAAGTACCACATAAAAGGGGTTTTATTTTTGGGGAGAAAAAGCAGCCAGTGTTTTGTTCCCCCATCAGATGAATGAATGAAGTGTGTAAAGTAGCGTTAAGAAACTGGTAATTTCTAAAAAGTTACTGATGGCGTACCCTTTCCCGCCAGAGGATAGGTCACGTTGGGAGATATCCCTTAGGGTGGATAAGACGCTCACACGTTTGTCAAAAAAGATGGCACTGCAGTCTTAGGATACGGCTACCTTGAAGGAGCCTGCTGATAAAAAGCAGGAGGCTATCCTGAAGTCTGTATATACACACTCAGGTTATATACTGAGACCTGCAATTGCCTCAGCATAAATAGTGCTGCTGCAGCGTGGTTTGATACCCTGTCAGATAATATTAATACTCTAAGACAGGGATAATAGTTTGCTAACATAGAGCATATTAAAGACGTCGTCTTATATATAAAGGATGCACAGAGGGATATTTGCCGGCTGGCATCCAGAATTAATGCAATGTCCATTCTGCAATGAGGGTATTAGAAACCCGGCAGTGGACAGGTGATGCTGCCTATAAAAGGCACATGGAGATTCTGCCTTATAAGGGTGAGGAATTGTTTGGGGATGGTCTCTGGGACCTCGTATCCACAGCAACAGCTGGGAAGAAAATTTTTTACCTCAGGTTTCCTCACAGCCTAAGAAAGCACCGTATTTTCAGGTACAGTCCTTTCGGCTTCAGAAAAGCAAGCGGGTCAAAGGCGCTTCCTTTCTGCACAGAGACAAGAGAAGAAGGAAAAAGCTGCACCAGCAGCCAGTTCCCAGGATCAAAAATCTTCCCCCGCTTCCTCTGAGTCCACCGCATGACGCTGGGGCTCCACAGGTGGAGACAGGTGCGGTAGGGGCGCGTCTCGGGAACTTCAGGGACCAGTGGGCTTGCCCACAGGTGGATCCCTAGGTTCTGCAAATAGTATCACAGGGATACAGGCTGGCGTTCGAGGCGACTCCCCCTCGCCGTTACCTCACATCAGCCTTGCCTGCTGCCCTCGGAGAAAGGTAGTACTGGCGGCAATTCACAAGCTGTACTTCCAGCAGGTGAAATCAAGGTACCCCTCCTTCAACAAGGCCGGGGTTACTATTCCAAAATGTTGTGGTACCGAAACCAGACGGTTCGGTGAGACCCATTCTAAAATTGAAAGCCTTGAACACTTATATACGAAGGTTCAAGTTCAAAATGGAATCGCTCAGGGCGATTATTGCAAGCCTGGAGAATTTCATGGTATCACTGGACATCAAGGATGCTTACCTGCATGTCCCTATTTACCCCTCTTCACCAGGAGTACCTCAAAATTGTGGTACAGGATTGTCATTACCAATTCCAGACGTTGCCGTTGGTCTGTCCCCGGCACCGAGGTATTTACCAAGGTAATGGCCGAAATAATTATCCCGTACTTGGACGATCTCCTTATAAAGGCGAGGTCCAGGGAGCAGTTGTTCGGCGGAGTAGCACTATCTCGGGAAGTGCTACAACAGCACGGCTGGATTCTGAATATTCCAAAGTCGCAGCTGGTTCCTACGATGCGTCTACTGTTCCTGGGTATGGTTCTGGACACAGAACAGGATAAAAAGGGTTTCTCCAGAAGGAGAAGTCCAAGGAGTTGTCGTCTCTAGACAGAGACCTCCTAATACGTATACAGGTGTCGGTGCATCAATGCACGCGAACCCTGGGAAGGATGGTAGCTTCTTACGAAGAAATTCCATTCGCCAGGTCCCATGCAAGGATTTTCCAGTGGGATCTGTTGGACATGTGGTCCGGGTCGCATCTTCAGATGCATCGGCGGATAACCCTGTCTCCAAGGGCCAGGGTGTCGCTGTTGTGGTGGCTGCAGAGTGCTCATCTTCTAGGGGGCCGCAGATTCGGCATACAGGACTGGGTCCTGGTGACCACGGATGCCAGACTTCGAGGCTGGGGGGCAGTCACAAAGGGAAGAAACTTCCAAGGCTATGGAAAAGTCAGGAGACTTCCCTACACATAAATATTCTGGAACTAAGGGCCATTTACAATGCCCTAAGTCAGGCTAGACCCCTGCTTCAACACCGGCCGGTGCTGATCCAGTCAGACAACATCACGGCGGTCGCTCATGTAAACAGACAGGGCGGCACAAGAAGCAGGATGGCGATGGCAGAAGCCACAAGGATTCTCCGATGGGCGGAAAATCATGTGTTAGCACTGTCAGCAGTGTTCATTCCCGGAGTGGACAACTGAGAAGCAGACTTTCTCAGAAGACACGACCTCCACCCGGGAGAGTGGGGACTTCATCCAGAAGTCTTCCAAATGATTGTACACCGTTGGGAAAGGCCACAGGTGGACATGATGGCGTCCCGCCTCAACTAAAAGTTACAAAGATATTGCGCCAGGTCAAGGACCCTTAGGCGATAGCTGTGGACGCTCTGGTAACACCGTGGGTGTACCAGTCGGTGTATGTGTTCCCTTCTCTGCCTCTCTTACCCAGGGTAATGAGAATAATAAGAAGGAGAGGAGTAAGAACTATACTCATTGTTCCGAGTTGGCCAAGAAGAGCTTGGTAACCAGAACTCCAAGAAATGATCTCAGAGGACCCATGGCCTCTGCCGCTCAGACAGGATCTGCTGCAGCAGGGGGCCTGTCTGTTCCAAGACGTACCGCGGCTGTGTTGGACGGCATGGCGGTTGAACGCCGGATCCTGAAGGAAAAGGGAATTCCGGAGGAAGTTATCCCTACGCTATTTAAAGCTAGGAAATAAGTGAACGCAAACCATTATCACCGCATATGGCGGAAATATGTTGCGTACTGTGAGGCCAGGAAGGCCCCAAAGGAGAAATTTCAGCTAGGTCGATTTCTGCACTTCCTACAGTCAGAGGTGACTATGGGCCTAAAATTGGGTTCCATTAAGGTCCAGATTTCGGCTCTATCGATTTTCTTCCAAAATGCAACTGGCTTAACAGCCTGAAGTTCAGACTTTTGTTAAGGGAGTGCTGCATAGTCAGCCCCCGTTTGTGCCTCCAGTGGCACCGTGGGATCTCAACGTGGTGTTGGATTTCCTGAAGTCGCATTGGGGTGAGCCACTTAAATCCGTGGAGCTATAATACCTCACGTGGAAAGTGGTCATTCTGTGGGCCTTGGCGTCGGCCAGGCGTGTATCAGAATTGGCGGTTTTGTCATACAAAAGCCCTTATCTGTATTTTATATGGATAAGGCGGAATTGAGGACTCGTTCCCAATTCCTTCCTAAGGTGGTTTCAGTTTTTCATGTGAACCAACCTATTGTGGTGCCTGCGGCTACTTGGGACTTGGAGGATTCCAAGTTACTGGACGTAGTCAGGGCCCTGAAAAGTATATGTTTCCAGGACAGCTGGAGTCAGGAAGACTGACTCGCTATTTATCCTGTATGCACCCAACAAGCTGGGTGCTCCTGCTTCTAAGCAGACGATTGCTCGC
This sequence comes from Pseudophryne corroboree, assembly GCF_028390025.1. Classification (NCBI taxonomy): domain Eukaryota; kingdom Metazoa; phylum Chordata; class Amphibia; order Anura; family Myobatrachidae; genus Pseudophryne; species Pseudophryne corroboree. Next base: position 251,287,833 of record NC_086450.1, on the reverse strand, counting down.
TGGATCTGTAGCACGATTCAACTTGCACATTCTGCGGCTGGACTGCCGCACCCTAAATCTGTAAAAGCCCATTCCACGAGGAAAGTGGGCTCTTCTTGGGCGGCTGCCCGAGGGGTCTCGGCTTTACAACTTTGCCGAGCTGTTACTTGGTCGGGTTAAAACATTTTTGTAAGAGTCTACAAGTTTGATACCCTGGCTGAGGAGGACCTAGAGTTGCTCATTCGGTGCTGCAGAGTCATCCGCACTCTCCCGCCCGTTTGGGAGCTTTGGTATAATCCCCATGGTCCTTACGGAGTCCCAGCATCCACTTAGGACGTCAGAGAAAATAAGATTTTACTCACCGGTAAATCTATTTCTCGTAGTCCGTAGTGGATGCTGGGCACCCATCCCAAGTGCGGATTGTCTGCAATACTTGTTTATAGTTATTGCCTAACTAAAGGGTTATTGTTGAGCCATCTGTTGAGAGGCTCAGTTATATTTCATACTGTTAACTGGGTATAGTATCACGAGTTATACGGTGTGATTGGTGTGGCTGGTATGAGTCTTACCCGGGATTCAAAATCCTTCCTTATTGTGTCAGCTCTACCGGGCACAGTATCCTAACTGAGGTCTGGAGGAGGGTCTTAGTGGGAGGAGCCAGTGCACACCAGGTAGTCCTAAAGCTTTCTTTAGTTGTGCCCAGTCTCCTGCGGAGCCGCTAATCCCCCATGGTCCTTACGGAGTCCCAGCATCCACTACGGACTACGAGAAATAGATTTACCGGTGAGTAAAATCTTATTTAATCACCTTCTGACGCATGAACCTATCTGGTTTCTTAGGAGGAACGGATGGCTCGGGATCATCCGTAATCTGCAGAATTAATTTAATAGACTCCAAAAGATCAGGAACATCCACATGTGAACTACCCACCCCATCAGCCGTATCTGAGTCAGAACCTGTGGGGTCAGTGTATGTGCTGTCTTCATCAGACGAGGTGTCAGTGACAGCAGTGGATTGTGAGGAGACGAGCGCTCGCTTAGAGGACCTCTTCGACTTAGGCGAGCGATGGTCAGACATTTTTTTAGTAGTCAGGGACCGGTTCAACTTCTTTAATTGAGCAGATAAATCGTCCGCCCACGGCGGGTTAGCTGCAGGGACCACATACGGTTGTACCGGCATTGGAGGTCCCATAGGGGGTGTTAGTTTATGAACTAGCGTATGCAGAAGCGTGGAAAAAGCGGCCCACGGAGGGTCAGTATGTGCCTCTGTTGCCACAGTCCCACTGGGGGGCAAGGAGCCCCCAGAACCAGAGCCCACAGCTGCTATATTCTCCCCATATGTGCCTGTGGCTTCAGCAACACCAGCAGTGTGTTCCGCCCCAGAACCGTTACCCTCAGAAGCAGACATGATATAACTTGCAGTATGAGGTAACACAGTACAATTATTAGCAGCACTATATCCCTAAACCCCTGCGCAGTGTAGTCAGCACTAGCAGAGCTAAAGGAGAGATATGGTGACTAATTCACAGAGAAAAATACGTAATACAGTATATCTTTGTGAAAATCCTATATTAAATAACACCTGACGCACCAAGCCCCCTCAGGTTATAGAATATAGGGATAGCAAGTTGAGTGAAAGACACGAGATGGACACCACTCAGCTATCAATGCACACAAATAGTCACAGTTTGTACAATGCAGAGGTTATTACAGACAATAATACTGTACTGGACTAGCTTACACAGCTATATAGTCAATAGATATAACACCACACAGTAAGAAACTGGATGTATATCACAGGGTAATTGTACTATAAACCCCTGACTAAATGCACTCTTTCTTACTAACACTGACTAAAAAGGCAGGTAGAATATTTAAGTGTCATGTAAAAGGCACAGCGCTGACAACCAGGCGGCTTTACATAGGAGGATTTGCCCAAGCAGTCCCAGTAACAGTGAGCTGAGGAGTAATGGCGTCGCAGACACTGACAGGGAGTGAGGAAAAGACAGAGATGCAGCTCCAGGGCGGGAACACTTGCTGGAAATGGCACCCTGGGGCTGGGGCTTCAGGTCTAAGCCTTATCCCCCTTGCTGGCAAAACCACCGGGTACTGTGGGCGATATTAAAATCTGTTTTAAGAGAAAACCTGACCTGCGCCCATGCCCTGGTGATCTAGTGGGATCGCCTGTATCCAGTGTCCACTGACGGTGCCGGATCGCGATAAAGACCGGGTCCCGCGAGCGGGACCCACTTACCACCTCCCGAAGCGCGGCCACGCGATCCTGGAGAGCCCCAGCCGTGTGTGTCGAACATGAAGAAAACCGGAGCCTCCGCTGTAGGTACCCGGCAACCAGGGCTCGGGAGGGTGCAGCGCCGCTGGGGAGAGCTGGAGCTGCAGCAGTGAATGTCACAAGATATTTACCACCGCTGCTGCCCTTGAAGTCTTCACTTTTTACCTCATAAAAAGCTTTTCTCAGGGCTGCTTGGAGCAGCCACTCTGTTAAGTGCCTGCTTACTGCAGCACCAACTGACAAACTGAGCTCCTGTGTTGGGAGGCGGGGTGATATAGGAGGCGGCGCTGTGAATTCTGGGAGTCAAAGCTTTGAGCCTGTTGGTGCCTCGGATCAAGATCCTACTCTACACCCATTGTCCAGACTTGTGGAGCCCAGTGTACCCCGCAGCAGAAATATTCTCTCTCGGCAGTCACCCCCTGTGTTATACAGTGCACTGCCCAGGTTGAAAAAGAAGGTAATACTCCCTGCACCTGGCATGGCTTCACTAAAAGAGCTGGCAGACCGAAAGGTGAAAACTTAGTTAAAATCCATTTATGTTGCAAATCGTACACTGCTCAGGCCCGCTATTGCTTGCGAGTGGGTGAGTCGCGCTATCGACAAATGGTCAGAAAGCGTGTCATCAGAAATTGACACGATTGAAAGACGCTGCCGCATACATCCTAGGAGCAATGAAAGATATTGGACTCGAGTTCACAAGCAGCTACCATGGCAGTATCGGCTCGGTGGGCGATGGGGATTCGCCAGTGGAACGCGGATGCAGATTCCCAGAGAAATATGGAGGATCTCCTATACAAAGGTGAGGCCTTATTTGGTGATGGACTGGATGCGTTAGTCTCGGCGACTACCGCAGGTAAGTACACATTCTTTTTTTTTTAAACAATGGTTTTTATTTTATTTTTTTAAACACAAACATACAAGGCCAGATACATCAGTACATGTAAAGTCCAACACACACAGGAGTTGACTTAAAAAAATGTTAAGCTGATATACATCGTTATTTTGGCAGTACAACAGTATATACCATGTCCTAATCATGTACTTCGAAATCCGGCACTAACAAATATAGACCAACAGTGAAAGGAAGAAATAAAGAAGGACAAAAAGAGAGACAACACAGTGAGACACACAGGGGCTAACAAAGACACGGGTCAAGTTCCCCTCGTGGGAACGTTCCCAGTACAGCTGAAAAAGTATCGGTCAACAGTAAATATAGCGTATCTGTTATATAGCAATAATTCTCAGGCAGCCTCCGATTGTGGGGAATGTAAATGTGACAAATCTATGGGGCAAGTGTCGACCATAGGCAGCCCTTTCCGCTCTCGAAATACTTTCCACTTCAGCCAAGAGTTCAGTACAGAAGGTGGTGAGGTAGAGTAATTAGCTCCAGCCGTTTCAAATAGAAAATGTTTATGTGTGCTGTTAACAATGGCTTGAATAGTGGGTAATTTTGGTGTTTTCCAATGCTGTCCAATTGCAGCCTTGGTGGATATAAGAACATGGCCAGCAATGTATCTATCACAACGTGGTAGGTCAGGTGATGTGTAGTGAAATAGAGCAAACATAGGATTCATAGGGACCTCCACCCCCAACACCTCCCGGAGAAGAGAGAACACTTCGGTCCACAGCGGCCTCAAAGCGGGGCATTCCCAAAAAACGTGCAGGATGTTACCTACGTTACCACAGTTCCTCCAGCACAGCCTGGAGACCAAGGGCCAAATGGTATGGAGCCGCTGTGGAGTGAAGTACGCCCTTTGGCACAGTTTAAAGTACATCTCAGAATGCTGAAGGCATCTCGAGATTTTAAAACACCTCGCGGAAATGAAATCCCACTCCTCCTCCCGCAGGTCAATCGTGAGATCCTTCTCCCACTTCAGCTGCGAGGGGATCTTACCCTGTTTGGAAAGGAGAATTATATATTGATACCATTTAGATATCCCACCGCTATTATCCGGGGAGGACAGTCTAAGACGGAGGGAGGCCGGAAGGGGGACGGGGGTTACTCCTTCCCTCCCGCAAGACTGCAGCCAATGTCGGATCTGAAGGTATTTGAAGAAGTCTTGCCTCCGAATACCCGCGTGACTAACTAACCTAGAGAAGGGCACCAAGCTTCCCTCTGAGTACAGGTCCCCTAAGTGCACAATCCCAGCTTCAATCCAAGTGTCCAACCCAAGGTTGGGTATAAGACTGGAAATAGTCCTAGTTTGTAAATCAGCCGAGGGCAGCAAGATTTCCGGGTCAGACGCAGTAATCGCATGCCAATGTTTCAGAGTGCATCTAACCGACTCCCCCGGGCCCAGCTGTTTTGGGACACAATGGGAGGGCACTAGAAACAAGTCTCTCAAATCGGTCAATCCTAGGAAGGACCGCTCTATAAGGACCCATGGCTTGGGGCTGTGCAAACCAATCTCGTGCCTGATTGAGAAGGCAAGCGGAGTGGTACGCCTCCAAATTCGGGTAGGCCACCCCCCCGACCGTCTTAGGCAACACCAGGATCTGTCTAGCTATGCGGGGCTTAGACCCCTTCCAAATATACTGGGATATGATCGTATTAGCTTTCGCCAGGAGAGGCCTAGGGAGGTAAGTACACATTCTTGCCCTCACATGCAGTTCTTTCGATCCAGTAAGTACAGCGAGAGGTTTCCCCTTCTTTGGAGGTAGGGGAAGTGACGGAAAGATGTCCACAGCGGCTTCAGGCTCCCAAGAACAGAAGTCTACCCATACTTCTGCCAAGTCTACAGCAGGACGCTGGGGCTCCCTCGCGGGAGGTCGCTCGGGTGGGGGCACGTCTAAAACTGTTCAGTCAGGGTTGGAGTCAATCTGGCCTGGTTCCCTGGGTTTTTACAAATAGTGTCCCACGGGTACAAACTGGAGTTCAAGACGTTCCCACATGCTGATTTTTCAAATCGACCTTGCCAGCTTCTCTTCCAGGAAGAGAAACAGTTATAACGGTATTTCAAAAATGTCAGGAACAGGTCATAGTCCTGGTGTCTGGGTCACAACAAAGGGAGGCGTTTTTATTCAAGCCTCTTTGTAATTCCGAAACCGGACGGCTCGGTTCAGACCGATCCTAACCAAAAAAATAAATAAATATGAATCTCTTCTTAAAACGGTTCAAGTTCAAGATGGAATCACTGGAAGCAGTGATTTCCAGTCTGGAGGAGGGGGATTACATGGTGTCAATAGACGTAAAGAATGCTTACCTGCATGGTCCCATGTATCCTCCTCACCAGGCTTATCTGAGACTCGCGGTTCAGGATTGCCATTACCAATTCCAGACGTTAGCTTTCGGTCTCTCCAGGGCGCCGGGGGTTTTCACCAAGGTGATGGCGGAGATGATGGTCATCCTGCGCCAAGAGGGAGTCAATATAATTCCCCTTTTTTAGACGTTCTCCTGATAAAGACGAGATCCAGGGAGCGGTTGGTACAAAACATCGCGCTCTCCTGTCCATACTCCAACAACACGGTTGGATAATAAATTTTTCCAGGAAAGATTTTCTTGTTTTCGGGAGGATTCTGGACAGGAAAGTTCAGAGTGTTTTTCTTCCGGTCGAAAAGGCTCTGGAAATCCAGAAAATGGTAAAACTAGTATTAAAACCATCAAGTGTGTCGATCCATCAGTGCAAATATGGTGGCGGCCTACGAGGCCATATGGCAGGTTCCTTGCCAGGGTAGTCCAGTGGGACCTGTTGGGAAAGTGGATCCAATCTACACATACAATGGAAGATAGTCCTGGCGTCGAAAGCCAGGATTTCTCTCCTGTGGTGGCTACACAGCTCGCACCTGCTAGAGGGACGCAGATTCGGGATTCAGGACTGGGTCCTGGTAACCACGGATGCAAGTCTCCGAGGATGGGGAGCTGTCACTCAAGGGAAAAGCTTCCAAGGAAAATGATAAAGTCAGGAAGCCTGCCTTCACATGAACATGCTGAAATTGAGAGCCATTTACAACGGCCTTCAACAAGCGGTACATCTTCTTCAAGATCAGCCCATGCAGATCCAGATGGATAATGTAACAGCAAGGTGGAATGAAAAGCAGAGCGGAACTGGCAGAGGTGACGAAGATCCTACGTTGGGCAGGAAAAACATGTAAGGGCTCTGTCGGCAATGTTCATTCCGGGAGTGGACAACTGGGAAGTAGACAACTGGGAAGTAGACTTCCTCAGCAGACATGATATCCATCCGGGAGAGTGGGACCTCCAACAAGAAGTCATAGTAGAAGTGGCAAGTCTTTGGGGAATTCCTCAAGCAGACATGAGGACACCTGTTCTCAACGAGAAGCTTCAGAAATATTGTTCCAGGTCAAGAGACCCTCAGGCAATAGCAGTGGATGCACTGGTGACCCAGTGGCTATTCTGGTCAGTGTATGTATTTCCTCCACTTCCACTGATCCCAAGAGTTCTCGGGATCATAAGAAGAACAAGAGTTTGGGCAATTTTCATTGACCAGACTGGCCAAGGAGGGCTTGGTGCCCAGATCTTCGGGAGTTGCTCAGGAAAATGTCCGGGGCCTCTTCCTCTTCGCGAAGACCTACTACGGTAGGTGCCGTGCGTGTACCTAGACTTACCGCGGCTGCGTTTGACGACATGACTGTTGAGCGCCAGGTCCTAGCCCAAAAAGGTATTCCCAAGGTAGTCATCCACACTCTTATTCAGGCCAGGAAAGGAGTAACGTCTACACATTACCACCGTATTGGGAGAAAATATGTGTCTTGGTGTGATTCCAAGAAGGCTCCAACGGATGAGTTTCAGTTAGGGCGTTTTTTCTCCATTTCCTACAGGATGGAGTGAATGCAGTCTGAAATTGGATTACATTAAGGCCCAGATTTCAACATTGGCAATTTTCTTTCAGTAACAATTGGCTTCCCTTCCGGGAGATCAGATTTTCGTGAAAGGCGTGTTGCGCATCCGAACCTCCATTGGTACCATGGGATCTTAAGGTGGTGTTGCAGTTTCTTCATGTACGTTGGTTTGAACCTTTACAGAAGGTGGATTTGTAGCTTCTCACTTGAGAAGCGGTCATCCTGTTGGCCTTGGCATCTGCAAGGCAGGTGTCTGAGTTAGGGGCCTTGGCGCACAAGAGACCTTATTTGATCTTCCATGAAGATAGAGCTGAATTAAGGACACGTCAGCGTTTTCTACCGAAGGTGGTTTCCTTTTTCTACAGGGACCGACCTATTGCGGTGCCTGTGGCTACGGACGCCTTCGCTGAGTCAAAGTCTCTGGATGTGCTTGGAGCTTTGAAGATTATGTCGCTTGAACGGCTTAGATTAGGAAAACAGAGGCTCTGTTTGTCCTGTATGCTCCCAACAAGATTGGGTGTCCTGCTTCCAAGCAGACCATTGCGCGCTGGATCTGTGGTGCGATTCAGCATGCTCATTCCAAGCCTGGATTGCCGTTACCGGAATCTGTGAAGGCCCGTTCTACTAGAAAGATGGGCTAGTCCTGGGAGGCTGCCCATGGGGTCTCGGCATTACAACTTTGCAGAGTAGCTACTTGGTCAGGTTTAAACACGTTTGCAATGTTTTATGAGTTTAATACCCTGGCCGATGAGGACCTCATGTTGATCAATCGGTGCTGCAGAGTCATCCGCACTCTCCCGCCCGTTCTAGAGCTTTGGTATAACCCCATGGTTCTAATGGTGACCCCAGCATCCTCTAGGACGTATGAGAAAATAGGATTTTAATACCTACCGGTAAATCCTTTTCTCTTAGTCCGCAGAGGATGCTGGGCGCCCGTCCCATTGCGTACTGTATCTGCAGTTGTTGGTTGTGGTTACACACAGGTTGTGTTACGGTTTTTTGTCAGCATATTGATAAATATTATTCATGCCATTGGCTTGTGTTCTGTTGAACATTCTGTTCTGTTGAACGTGTCGTTCGGCAGCATTCTTGAGGTGTGAGCTGGTAGGATGCTCACCTTAGTTTAACAATAAATCCTTTCCTCAAAATGTCCGTCTCCCTGGGCACAGTTCATATAACTGGAGTCTGGAGGAGGGGCATAGAGGAAGGAACCAGTTCACACCCTTTGAAAGTCTTAAAGTGCCCATGTCTCCTGCGGATCCCGTCTATACCCCATGGTTCTAATGGTGACCCCAGCATCCTCTACGGACTAAGAGAAAAGGATTTACCGGTAGGTATTAAAATCCTATTTTTATTCCATCTATACTGACAATACGCAGGTCACCATCATCGAACATGCTTGAGAAAGAATAGCAGCGCTTGAGGACCGCGCTCTGTTATTTGTATATGTATGCTGGTCAAGATTTGGTGTTCTTGTGAGCAGGGACTGAGCTGCAGCTAGAAGGGCGCAAGTTACTTCACTCTATATTCGTTTTTTAGTGTACACACTCACTCAGTGAACCTACAGTGAACACAGACGCCCAAGTGAACACTGACGTACCAGTCACACAGCTGCCTATGCTGCGACTGGTTCCCCTTAGATACACAGCGTCTCAGACGGAAGCGGGAAAATAGTTTGTGGCGGGAGACTCAGAGGAAACTGGTTATGAACCAGGGGGAGGGACGACCAAGGGAGCGTCTGACTCACTACTGCTGACACCAACCCTAAGGATTGCAACCTTATACTACCCCTGGAGCCTATGATCCCTAGGGCCTAGCGCTGGTGCACCCTAAGTGGCAGTTGCGTCAGCGACTGTTTGGTAGTTTCCTCCCAAAAGAATGTGGCTGTGTCAGTGTTCTCCCTCTAAGCCGAGCTGATGCCTTGCCTTACCTTCCCCCCGTGCTCCGGCCACAGCCTGGTAATGTCTGCTGGACTTGCTAGTACATCAGACACAGACGCCCGCCGAAACAGCACCGTACTCGTGGATTAGCGTTGTCGCGACCCGGCAGGGAGTTGTTGGAGCGACTCTTTCTAAGGTACGTATAAGACACTTTTTAGAAAGATCGCTCAAAAAAATAGTAAGACTATAAAAATAAAATAAAAAAAAGCTTATGGCTGCTAAAAAACCAGCAGCCCCCTTGACCATGGTCCGGCTCCTGCCGCACCAAACAAGCCAGGAGGTAAGGATATAAGGACGGGCCCGTTGCATGCTGGGAGGCAGAAAGCTTTGACCGGTTGGTGCAAATCCGCTGTCGTTTCATCATATCCCAATGTTATCCTGTGGATAACCTGTGGACCCTGCCGGAGAAAAATAGGATTTTGATAACCTACCGGTAAATCCTTTTCTCCTAGTCCGTAGAGGATGCTGGGGACGACATCAAGACCATGGGGTATAGACGGGATCTGCAGGAGACATGGGAACTCTAAAGACTTTTCATTGGGTGTGAACTGGCTCCTCCCTCTTATGCCCCTCCTCCAGACCTCAGTTGTAGGAACTGTGCCTAGGGAGACTGACATTTCGAGGAAAGGAATTACTTAACTAGTGGTGAGATATCTACCAACTCACACCCTCAACCATGCCGCACACATGGCATTTAACATAACACATGCCAACAGGCATGAACTAATTGCAGCAACATGCTGAAACCAAGATAACACAACTTGTGTAACTGTAATAACTAAACTGCAGGTAAGGTACGCAGTGGGACGGGCGCCCAGCATCCTCTACGGACTAGGAGAAAAGGATTTACCGGTAGGTTATCAAAATCCTATTTTTCTCCGGCAGGGTCCACAGGTTATCCACAGGATAACATTGGGATATGATGAAACGACAGCGGATTTGCACCAACCGGTCAAAGCTTTCTGCCTCAAACGTCCTAGAGGATGCTGGAAACGACATCAAGACCATGGGGTCTATACCAAAGCTCCAGTACGGGCGGGAGAGTGCGGATGACCCTGCAGCACCGATTGATCAAACTTTAGGTCCTCATCGGCCAAGGTGTCAAACTTGAACTTAGCAAATGTGTTTGACCCTGACCAAGTAGCTGCTCGGCAAAGTTGTAATGCAGAGACCCCCAGGGCAGCCGCCCAGGATGAGCCCACCTTCCCAGTGGAGAGGGCCTTTACTGACGTCGGTAACGGCAATCCAGCCGTAGTATGAGCGTGCTGAATCGTATTTCTAATCCAACGTGCAATAGTCTGCTTGGAAGCAGGACAGCCAATCTTGTTGTGATCATACAGGACAAACAGAGCCTCTGTTTTCCGTATACGAGCTGTTATAGCAACATAGATTTTTAAAGCTCTAAGTACATCTAGAGACTTTGAATCAGTGAATGTGTCAGTAACTACTGGCACCACAATAGGTTGGTTTATGTGAAAAGCAGAAACCACCTTTGGAAGAAAATGTTGGCGAGTTCGCAACTCTGCCCTATCTTCATGGAAAATCAGGTAAGGGCTCTTGTGAGACAAGGCCCCCAATTCCGACACCCGCCTTGCGGATGCCAATGCCAAAAGCATCACCACTTTCCAAGTGAGAAACTTCAACTATATCTTTTGTAGAGGCTCAAACCAATACGATTGAAGTAACTGCAATACCACATTAAGGTCCCATGGTGCCACTGGAGGCACGAATGGAGGCTGGATGTGCAGAACCCCTTTCACGAAGGTCTGAACCTCTGGACGAGAGGCCAATTGTTTTTGGAAGAACACTGACAAGGCCGAAATCTGGACCTTGATTGATCCCAATCGTAGGCCCGTCTCCACACCATCCTGCAAAAAAATGGAGAAAACGTCCTAAGTGAAACTCTTCCGTAGGAGCTTTCTTGGATTCACACCAAGACACACATTTTCTCCAAATACGGTGGTAATGTTTTGACGTTACTCCCTTTCTGGCTTGAATAAGGGTGGGGATGACCTCCTTAGGAATACCCTCCCTGGCTAGCATACGGCGCTCAACAGCCATGCCGTCAAACGTAGCCGCGGTAAGTCTTGGTACACACACGGCCCCTGCTGCAGCAGGTCCTCCCGAGGAGGAAGATGCCGAGGATCTCCTATGAGTAACTGCTGAAGATCTGGGTACCAAGCCCTTCTTGGCCAATCTGGGGCAATGAAGATTGCTCGAACCCTTGTTGTTTTTCTTATGATCCTGAGTACTTTTGGGATCAGCGGAAGTGGAGGGAAAACATACACTGATGGAAACACCCACTGGGTCACCAGTGCATACACTGCTACTGCTTGAGGGTCTCTCGACTTGGAACAGTATCTCTGAAGCTTCTTGTTGAGACGAGACGCCATCATGTCTATTTGAGGAACTCCCCAAAGACTTGTCACCTCTGCGAAGACTTCTTCGTGGAGGCCCCACTCTCCTGGATGGAGATCGTGTCTGCTGAGGAAGTCTGCTTCCCAGTTGTCTACTCCCGGAATGAATATTGCAGACAGAGCTTGTAGATATTTTTCTGCCCAGCGGAGGATTTTTGTCGCCTCCGCCATTGCCGCTCTGCTTTTCATTCCGCCCTGCCTGTTTATGTATGCGACTGCTGTTACATTGTCCGCCTGGATCTGCACGGGATGGTCTTGAAGAAGATGTACCGCTTGTTGAAGGCCATTGTAAATGGCTCTTAGCTCCAGAACGTTTATGTGAAGGCAGGATTCCTGTTGTGACCAACGTCCCTGGAAGTTTTCTCTCTGAGAGACTGCTCCCCAGCCTCGGAGACTTGCATCCGTGGTTACTAGGACCTAGTCCTGAATCCCGAACCTGCGTCCCTCTAGCAGGTGAGAGCTGTGCAACCACCGCAGGAGCAAAATCCTGGTTTTTGACGACAGGATTATCTTTCTGTGCATGTGTAGGTGTGACCCCGACCACTTGTCCAACAGGTCCCACTGGAATACTCTGGCATGGAACCTGCCAAACTGTATGGCCTCGTAGGCCGCCACCATCTTCTCCAACAATTGAATGCACTGATGGATCGACACACTTGATGGTTTCAATATCTGTTTTACCATTTTCTGGATTTCCAGAGGCTTTTCCAGCGGAAGAAATACTCTCTGAACTTCTGTGTCCAGAATCATCCCGAGGAAAGACAACTTTGTCGTCGGATCCAACTGTGACTTTGGGTAATTTCTGATCCACCCGTGTTGTTGGAGTATTGACAGGGAGAGGGATATGTTTTGCAATAACCGCTTCCTGGATCTCGCCTTTATCAGGAGGTCGTCCAGATAAGGGATTATATTGACTCCTTTCTGATGAAGGAGGACCATCATCTCCGTCATCACCTTGGTGAATACCCTCGGCGCCGTGGAGAGACCGAAAGGTAACGTCTGGAATTGGTAATGGCAATCCTGAACCGCGAATCTCAGATAAGCCTGGTGAGGAAAAATGGGAACATGCAGGTAAGCATACTTTATGTCCCCCGACACTAAGTAGTCCCGCTCCTCCAGACTGGCAATCACCGCCCGAAGTGATTCCATCTTGAATTTGAACCTTTTCAGGAAGAAATTCAGATCTTTTAGATTTAGGATCGGTCTGACAGAGCCATCCGGCTTCGGAACAACAAAGAGGCTTGAATAAAAACCCCGCCCCTTGTTGTGACAACGGTACCAGGACTATAACCTGGTCTTGACATAATTTTTGGATTGCTGCTGTTACTGCTTCTCTCTCTGGTGGAAAAGCTGGCAAGGTCGATTTGAAAAATCGGCATGGGGGAACGTCTTGAAACTCTAGTTTGTATCCCTGGGATACTATTTGCAACACCCAGGGATCCAGGCCAGACAGAATCCAATCCCGGCTGAAGAGTTTGAGATGTGCCCCCATCCGAGCGGCCTCCCATAAGGGAGTTCCAGCGTCATGCTGGGGATTTGGCAGAATTAGGGGTAGACTTCTGCTCTTGGGAACCTGGAGCCGGTGTGGGCTTCTTTCCCCTTCCTGCAAAGAAGGGGGAACCTCTCGTCTTTTTGTATTTATTGGGCCGAAAGAACTGCATTTGCGGGTGATAGGTCTTTTTTGCCGATGCAGGCGCAGAGGGCAAAAATGTTGACTTACCTGCGGTAGCCGCCAAGACTGACGCATCCAGGCCATCGCCAAATAAGGCCTCACATTTATATGGGAGAGCCTCCATGTTTCTTTTGGAATCTGCATCCGCGTTCCACTGGCGAATCCATAACGCCCACCTAGCCGATACTGCCATGGTAGTGGCTTGTGAACTCAAGAGTCCAATATCCTTCATTGCTTCCAGCATGTAGGCGGCAGCGTCCTTGATATTCCCTAACTTAAGGAGTATCTCATCTTTATCAATCGTGTCAATTTCTGATGACACGCTTTCTGACCATTTTTCAATAGCGCGACTCACCCATGCGCAGGCAATAGTGGGCGTGAGCAGTGTACCATTGGTATCAAATGGATTTCAATGTCGTTTCCATTTTGCGATCTGCTGGCTCTTTAAGAGAAGCCGTGTCAGGAGCAGGGAGAATTACCTTCTTTGTTAACCTGGAAAGTGCACTGTCTAACACAGGGGGTGACTCCCATTTTTTCCTGTCTTCAACCGGGAAAGGATAAGCTATGTGAATCCTTTTGGGAATACGATTTTTTTTTCAGGATTCACCCACATCCCTTCAAACAGAGCATTTAGTTTGTGTGAAGGAGGGTACGTGACTTTGGATTTGTTTTCCTTACATAAATAAGCTTTCTCCTGAGGTACAGGAGTGCTTTCTGTAACCTCCAACACGTCCCTTATAGCCACAATCATATATTTTATACTTTTTGCCAATTTATGATCTATCTCTCTGGATTCACTATTGTCGACACAAGAATAAGAATCCGTGTCGGTATCAGTGTTTACAACATTTGCAAATGGTCTCTAATGTGACCAAGAGGGGCCTCCAGCATAAGGAATAACAGCATCCTGAAAAATCACATCTTCCACAGATTTTCTCCAGAATGCAGCCTTAGATTCAGACTTATCTAATCTACGGTTAATCAGATGTATACTGTCACGTAGCTCTTTCACCCATGCAGGCTCTTGGTGTGCCGGTAGCGCCACCACATTACAACTCTGTGTCCCTAAAACGGCTTCCTCCGGGGAGGAACTCCCTGCCTCAGACATGCCTCACACGTGTACACCACACTCACAGACACACTGGGACCTATTATGGGGACAGACCCACAGTAAAATCTGTCAGAGGGACACAGGATAGGAGCAGCCAGTTCACAAACCCAGCGCCAGTATTGCCTGTGAACACAGTATGTCCACGGCCCAAAAGTGCTTTTAAATAGTAATATACACTATCAAATGCACCACAATCGCTTTGTGCCCCCCCTTTATAGCACCCTGTACTTGTCAGAAGTGTAGGAGAGGACCAGCGTGTTCTCTGCAGCCTGAGGAGAGAAAATGGTGCTGAGTAGTGTGCTGGCTGCCTGAGGAAGAAGCTCCGCCCCTCAGTATCCATGACAATATTTATACTGACGGGGGTAGGGCTGTGCCAGCGGCATCTTATGCCCCCTTTTAGCCAGTTTGAGGTATTTTTCTTGCTGCCCAGGGCCCCCCCCCCGCGCCCTGCAGTGCCTGTGTGTGTAGGCAGCAATGGCGCGCTGCGCTCCCGCCAGCCGCGCCGCACCTCAGCCGTCACTTACTTGATTGAAGATCATTCTTCTCATACTCACCTGTCTTCTGATTTCTGGCTCTGTGAGGGGGGTGACGGCGTGCTGTGGGAGTGAGCATCTAGACACGGCTTGCGTTTAGTTCTCTTCAGGAGCTAATGGTGTCAGCCAGAAACAGAGCCATGAAATTCTGAGGAAGTTGGTTCTGCTTCTGCCCCCTCAGTCCCACGAAGCAGGGAGTCTGATGCCAGCAGATCTCCCTGAAAATAAAAAACCTAACATAAGTCTTTTCAGAGAAACTCAGTAGAGCTCCTCAGAGTGCATCCAGTCGACCTCGGCACATTTCTAAAACTGAGGTCTGGAGGAGGGGCATAGAGGGAGGAGCCAGTTCACACCCAATGAAGTGTCTTTGGAGTGCCCATGTCTCCTGGGGATCCAGTCTATACCACATGGTCTTGATGTCGTCCCCAGCATTCTCTAGGACGTATGAGAAAAGGGGGTTTAGTAAAACTCTGAATTTGGGGTATCAAAGGCCACTATTTGTGCCTTCAGTAAGGTGCTCTGCTGATGGGGCATATGAAGCACGAGACCACCTGCCGATAGAACTCACCACTGTTCTGTTCATAAGCAGGAAGGCACTGTGTCCCTCTCCAGGTCCTCAGTGTGGATCACAGCAGCTAGAGTCTTGTGATGAGTAGGGACACCAGGCGCGGACCAGTCAATCACCTCAGTGTCACTGGAGAGCACTGTCGCAGAGTGATGACAGCTACTGCCCGCAGGGATGCCGGAGGGAACACACCACAGCCAGCACCCAGAGGTGGATCCACCACACATAATAACACAGATGACTGCAGGGGTCAGACAATCGGGTCAGCAGGAAGCGAGCAGGGATCTCCAGAGCTTCGACCCCCTGGAGACCACGGCTATTTAAGTCAGCGCTGGCTATGTTAAAAGATTTAGGTTCCACTTGTGAATGGGTGAGTAGGCCGCAACCTGCAGGGAAGCAAAGAGCATCCCCTGGCTCCGCAGCGCATATTCCCCGGGCGTGGACCGGCTAGTTAACACCAGTCGGACTGGTCACAGGGCACTATATTTAATGTATAAAAGCCTGTTCTATATGTTATGTTTATATCAAAACTGTCAATTCACAGTATTTATGGATGTGTGTGACAATACTTGTAATCTTAACTGCAAAGTGTCATACTAGTTCTCTACTTATCAGCACTTATGATTGGTTCTCACCATGACTGAACTTAAGAACCACTGAAAGCCCTAAAAGACTCTGGGGCAGATGTATTAACCAAGAGAAGGCATAAGGAAGTGATAAACCAGTGATATGTGCAAGGTGATAAAGGGACCAGCCAATCAGATCCTAACTGTTAATTTACATATTGGATCTGATTGGCTGGTGCCTTTATCACCTTGCACATATCACTGGTTTATCACTTCCTTATGCCTTCTCCAGGTTAATACATCTGCCCCACTGTTCCTGTTGTGGGACAATAACAATTGCCCCTTATCAAAGTAACTCATGTCTTTACATGTACCAATGTATTCTGCATTTGACATGTTGACCACAAGTGCCTAATATCATCTTACTGTCTTATATATCCCTGATCTTTACATGTGTGGTCATAATGTTTCGGCTCATGGGTGTATCTACCCCATAGTTATCTGCCTTTAAAGGGAACGGGACACCCCTCTAAGTGCTTTGGAAATAGTTTTTTTTATTAATGCCAGGATCACATATAGTGGGGGCAGTTTTATTAAGCTACCCACGCAACAGAAATTTATTAGCAGGATAATTTTGTTTTAGAAAAAAACATCTTTATACACAAGTTTTATTTAACAATGTAGGAGTCATTTATTGTATGAAACATAAAAACACAGAATTTGACAGAACCACTTGGCACATCTAGTCTGCCTCAAACACATGTACATGTACATGCACACACACACACACACACACACACACACACACACACACACACACACACACACACACACACTATTGTTAATTTTTAGTCAGGAGCCAATTAACCTAGCAGCACATTTTTGTGGGAGCAAATCGGAGTATCCGGAGTAAACCCATACAAGAACGGGGAGGAAATACAAACTTCACATACAGTAGTTCGATCCACTGATGAAATCTAACCCATAATCTTAGTTCTGTGAGGTAGGTGATACTAACCATTACGCCATCCGTATTATGCATAGCTGCCTAGACAAACGTAATACTATTACTGGTTACTGAAGAGAAGAAACTAAAGAGGAATGCTTGCTGGATTGTATGTCAGTTTACACGCATGTGCCAATTCAAATACATATCAACGTTAATCAGTCAAAACAATTGGGTAAAAGTAAAAACTAAAGTTACACAAAATCATCAATGCACAAAAGCTTCACTCATGCCAAGTCTGAGAGTCATAAAAACACCAATGTTAACCTCCATTCCAAATTTTTTTTTGCTAAAACGTTCTCTCTCTCTCTCTCTCTAGGGTGAGATTTTTCAGAAAACATTACTTTTCTAATCACTCTTTCCGTGTCAATTTTCAGTTATTATACTCAAATTAATAGTCATTAATAATATTTGGTTTTAACAAAGGCCAGCTTAACTGTTAACCATACCAACTGCTGTCTCCACCAGTATAAATTAAAATTTATAAAATCATTCTTAAATTCTATGAATATTCAGTAAATGGCTGAGCAGTTACTTGTTCTATTTAAATAATATAATCATAACGTGTATATGAAAATTTAACAGTAATAAAACCCTCAAGGAAAATAGGCTACCACCCAATAAAATTTGCAAAGCAAAAATAATAAATACATAAATCTAATTTAAGCATATATACATCTTACCCCAATAAATCACGTAGCAGGAGACACCTGGCATGAGTGAGCTGACATGTCCCGTGCAACTCCGTTAGAGGCAGGCGTCTTTTTTGCCAAAATGTGTCCCATGAATAGGATGCACACGCAGATTCTGCTGATTAAGATGTTCCTTCCAAATTACTCTTACCTCAACGCTACGGCAATCCTGATAATCTCATTCACATCTCTCCCACAAACCCCCCCCCCCCCCCCCCCTATCATGTTTGCAACAAACTGGCCCCCACTTTTCATTTCAAACTCCATGCACCTCCTGGCCATTACAGAAACCTGGATTATTCCCTACGACACCACTTCTCCTGCTGCTCTCTCTGCTGGGGGCCTCACATTCTCACACACTCCCTCGACCCGGGGGTCACCATGGGGGTGGTGTTGGAATCCTTTTACCCTCAAGCTACACATACCAACTTATACCTCTAGAACCATCCCTTACATTCTCTACATTTGAGGTCCATGCAATACGCCTCTACCAACCTACTAATCTTCGAGTTGCTGTCATTTACTGTCCCAACTGGCATTTCCTCCAAATTCCTCAACAACTTTGCTTCCTGGCTACCTCACTTCCTCTCTACTGACATTCCCTCCATTATTCTAGGTGATTTCAATATCCCTATCGATAACCCCACAAAATCACCTGCCTCTAAACTCCTTAACCTCACCTCTTCACTTGGTCTCTCCCAGTGGACCACCTCACCCTCTCATGTGAACGGGAGCTCACTGGAACTGGTTTTCACTCACCGCTGTGATATTTCTGATTTCTCCAATTCCCCTTTTCGCCTCTCTGACCACCAGCTGCTCTCTTTCAACTTATCTATCTCTGCTTCCCCATCTCTCCCTCCTAAGGCTACCATCACTAAGCGTAACATTGAGGCTATTGATACCTCATTCCTATCCTCCCTGTTTGACTCACTTCTCTCTCCTCCTCTCTCTCTCTCACATGCCCTGAACAAGCCACATCGCTATACAATGCATCTCTTACTTCTGCCCTTGACTCTATTGCTCCGCCAACCACTATTCACCCTCACAGATCAACACCTCAACCCTGGCACACCAAATGCACCAGATATCTTCAAAAATGCTCATGTACTGCCGAGCGACAGTGGGGGGAAATCACGCTCTAAAACAGACTGCCTCCATTTCAAATTTATGCTCTCATCCTTCCGTACTGCCCTTTACCTCGCTAAACAATCATACTTCAAAATCCACATCTCTACCCAGTCTTCCAATCCCCGGCGCCTCTTTGCCACTGTTAACTCCCTCCTCTGCCCACCACCACCACCTCCTCATTGTCTGCTCTTAACTTTGCCACTTATTTCACATCCAAGATTGACTCCATACGTCAGGATATCACATCCCACAAGACCAACAACCAGCCACCACCCATCCCTTGCCACCCTTCCCCTTCCCTCTTACCAACTCTGACATCTTTCTCCCATGTATCTGGTGAGGAAGTCATGGCCCTCATCCGTTCACCCCCCCCCCCCACAACCTCCACACTTGACCCTATCCCCTCCCACCTCCTCCGCTACCTCTCTCCTTCTGCCTGTTCCCATCTTGCCCACCTTCTCAATCTTTCCCTCTCATCAGGCACTGTCCCCTCTGCCTTTAAACATACTCTTGTCTCCCCTATTCTTAAAAAACCTACCCTTGATCCAAACACTCTCTCCAACTATCGACCCATCTCTCTCCTCCCTTTTGCCTCCAAACTTCTTGAGCATATTGTCTATAATCGCCTCACTGCCTTTCTTTCCTCTCACTCACTGCTTGACCCATTCCAGTCTGGTTTCCGTTCTCTCCACTCCGCTGAAACTGCCCTCACAAAAGTCTGCAATGACCTTCATGCAGCCAAATCTAAGGGCCACTACTCTCTGCTTATTCTTCTTGACCTCTCTGCTGCTGTTGACATGTGGACCACCCTCTCCTTCCACAAATCCTTCACTCTCTTGGTCTGTGTGATACTGCCCTCTCCCGGCTGTCCTCCTACCTCTCTGATTGTTCCTTATCTGTCTCCTCTCATGATGCTACCTCCTCCCCACTTCCACTAACTGTTGGTGTTCCCCAAGGCTCTGTTCTTGGTCCTCTCTCTATACGTCCTCTTTAGGTGAACTCATTAGTTCTTTAACTTCCAATACCACCTCTATGCTGATGACACTCAAACCTACCTCTTCTCCCCTGATCTCTCCACGGCTCTCCTCACTTGTACCTCCAACTGTCTTTCTGCTATCTCTTCCTGGATTTCCCAGTGCTTTCTTAAACTCAACATGTCTAAGACTGAGCTGATCATCTTCCCACCCTCCCGCACGACGTCACCTCCCACAATCTTGTTATCCATTGATGGCACGACTATCTCCTCTAGCCCCCAAGTACGCTGTCTTGGCGTAATCCTTGACTCCTCCCTCTCCTTCAAACCACACATTCAGCACCTCTCACAAACCTGTAATTTTCATCTCAAAAACATTTCCAGGATCAGACCCTTTCTCACCCAGGATGCCACTAAGATAATTATTCACTCCCTAATTATTTCCAGACTGTAAAATTATTTTTTGTACACACACATGTGCTCGAAGGGGCCAATGAAATAAAAACCTCTACATGCGTCTGTGCTTACACAATTTCCGGGCGCAACAATAAATAGATTATATCAACAGATATCCTAATTACTCAATCTCAATACACTGTACTGATCACCAACCATTAGAACAAGCTGCTCCCACTTAATAGTCTGAAGTAAACTATAATTATGGAACAATTAAATATCTAAAGAGAGCGCATATATTCCAATAACATTTATTATATAAAAGTTTTTTACTTCTTAAAAATCAGCATAAATAATGCATACACATACATAACAACACTTATTATGCTAGGAGACACTGCAGTGTCTGATAATCAATTTCACAGCTCCAACATGATCTCAAGATTCCTATATATCATGGCAGTCCAGAGTCAGGTAAATTAAAAAGTCTCTTTTTAAGCTCCTATGGCCGAAGGATGTTTTAAAACCATTGTTGTTTAAATGGCCTGGTTTCTTCCTATGGCTATAAAGAATATATTTGCTGACCAAAAAGATGTATGATTTTTGATCCAAGCGTATTGAGTTGTAATTTAAAGTGCAGTTTCTAGATCAATATGACCTGGTGTATAATCACCAGGAGCCCGCTGTGACAAGCCGCCGCTCTAATTCACTTTTCTATTGCCAGCGTGTAGTGTGGTCCGAACAGGTGCAATGACCGGATAGGTCAATGCAGGGTTTCTCACCTCACTTCCCCGCTGACCGCGTCGTGAAGCCTCTTATAGGATGGAGCGGTTGGCAACTGCAGCGGCACAGAACAAGACGTCCCTCCACCGGAGGGGCCCCCAGACAGGCGGTCTACCTTCTCTCCAGCCAAACAGACCTAATGGTGGACATCAGAGTCAGCTGTGTTAATCTGCCAGGTGTATTGGTCACTCGTAGCCAAATAGGATAGATACGGCCAAGGTAGCGAAACTTGGGAGCCAGCAGATGTTTCCTAGCACGGTGTCTGATCCTTAACGCGTTTCTCCGTTATAACATTTAGAACGGTTTTCTCAGAAGGTATACATCAGTTGTTCACACTCTGATATTTAAACATACTGTCCTCCAATCGTGTGCTGACACTCATTATGACATTTAGGTGTGTTAAAGTGTTCTATGCATAGGTAATCTTATAACAAAAACAATTCTCTTTATAAAAGTGCATTATAGGGAACATGTCCCTTATTAGCATTACAATACAGTGTAATTCTCATATCATAATTTTATTAAACAACAACGGTCTTAAAACATCTTCGGCCATAGGAGCTTAAAAAGAGACTTTTTAATTTACCTGACTCTGGACTGCCATGATATATAGGAATCTTGAGATCATGTTGGAGCTGTGAAATTGATTATCAGACACTGCAGTGTCTCCTAGCATAATAAGTGTTGTTATGTATGTGTATGCATTATTTATGCTGATTTTTAAGAAGTAAAAAACTTTTATATAATAAATGTTATTGGAATATATGCGCTCTCTTTAGATATTTAAATATTTCCAGACTGGACTACTGTAATCTCCTCCTAACCGGCCTCCCTGACAATTACCTCTCTCCACTCCAATCTATCCTCAATGCTGCTGCCCAGCACATCTTCCTCACTAAACGCACTACGTCCACCTCCCCTCTCCTACAAGCCCTTCACTGGCTTCCCTTCCCTTTCAGAATCCAATTCAAACTTCTCACACTCACTTACAAAGCACTCACCCACTCCTCTCCCATTTACATCTCTGACCTTATCTTCCTTTACTCTCCCACCAGTCCTCTTCGCTCTGCTAATGCACGCCGACTCTCCTGTCTTCTGATTACTTCCTCCCACTCCTATCTCTAAGATTTTTCACGTGCATCTCCCTTTCTCTGGATTTCTTTATCTCGCCCCCTCAGAATCTCCACCTCTCTACAAAACTTCAAACGGGCTCTTAAGACCCACTTCTTTACCAAACGCAGCCAAATCTCATCCTAACCCTCTGTTCCATGCTATCTATGTACCCCATCTGTGTCATTCCTGTCTGTCTACCCCTCCCCTTAGAATATAAGCTTTCACGAGTAGGGCCCTCTTCCCTCATGTGTTTATCCTTTTCTTACTCCAATAATCCTCAACTGCCCAAATCCCACAGTTTTTTGGCCACCTTGGAACTTATCTCTATGTCGTTTACTGGTGTAGTTATGCTTAGTTACCCTGTACTTGTCCTATATTGTCTTCAACTGTAAGTCACTGTTTTCCTGTTTTGATTATGTGCATATGTACTCTAATTGGGCGCTGCGGAACCCTTGTGGCACCATATAGGATAACAATAAGAATAATATGCAGCATGCCTATATTCTCTATGTGTCTGTGGCTGTAACTGCATACAAAATGGTACGTTACAGTGTTTTCTAAAAAAACACTAACGTACCAATTTGTATGCGGATATAGCCACGGCCGCGCACAGAATATAGGCATGCCGCATATAATTTAATCAGCAGAAGCTGCTTGTGCATCCTGTTCTCATAGTTTTGCAATTAAGATACATTTTAAATGGAAAAAGTCACACGTAAAGACGCTTGGCGCTAGAGTGTGATGCCACAACATGGTGTGACTAGAAGGGCTGTTTAATGTGCAGGGAGTCTAGATGTAAGTGAACACATCTGTACTCTGATTACCATTGATTACACTTCCAACAACAAACAAAAAACCACCATGTATAAGTCATATTTCAAAGTGATAACTGAACACATACCTCATACTCATCAAATATTTGGCGATGATGGAAATAAGCGTGTGAAAATATTCTATAAATTCTACGGCACACCGATCCTAATTTAGCAACAGAAGACTCCTTTATGCTAACCCTGTGGAAAAAAAAAAAAGGTTTTACTCACCGGTAACTCTATTTCTCGTAGTCCGTAGTGGATGCTGGGGACTCCGTAAGGACCATGGGGAATAGACGGGCTCCGCAGCAGACTGGGCACTCTAAGAAAGATTTAGTACTACTGGTGTCCACTGGCTCCTCCCTCTATGCCCCTCCTCCAGACCTCAGTTAAGGAAACTGTGCCCGGAAGAGCTGACATTACAAGGAAAGGATTTTGGAATCCAGGGTAAGACTCATACCAGCCACACCAATCACACCGTATAACTTGTGATAACATACCCAGTCAACAGTATGAACAACAACAGAGCATCAGACAAACCTGATGCAACCATAACATAACCCTTATTTAAGCAATAACTATATACAAGTATTGCAGAAGAAGTCCGCACTTGGGACGGGCGCCCAGCATCCACTACGGACTACGAGAAATAGATTTACCGGTGAGTAAAATCTTATTTTCTCTAACGTCCTAGTGGATGCTGGGGACTCCGTAAGGACCATGGGGATTATACCAAAGCTCCCAAACGGGCGGGAGAGTGCGGATGACTCTGCAGCACCGAATGAGCAAACACAAGGTCCTCCTCAGCCAGGATATCAAACTTGTAGAACTTTGCAAAAGTGTTTGAACCCGACCAAGTAGCTGCTCGGCAAAGCTGTAATGCCGAGACCCCTCGGACAGCAGCCCAAGAAGAGCCCACCTTCCTTGTGGAATGGGCTTTTACTGATTTTGGAGGCGGCAAGCCAGCCGCAGAAAGAGCCTGCTGAATCGTGTTACAGATCCAGCGAGCAATAGTTTGCTTTGAAGCAGGAGCACCCAGTTTGTTGGATGCATACAGGATAAACAGCGAGTCAGGTTTCCTTGACTCCAGCTGATCTGGCTACATAAATCTTCAAAGCCCTGACTACATCTAGTAACTTGGAATCCTCCAAGTCACGAGTAGCCACAGGCACCACAATAGGTTGGTTCACATGAAAAGATGACACTACCTTTGGCAGAAATTGCGGACGAGTCCGTAATTCTGCCCTGTCCATATGGAAAACCAGATAGGGGCTTTTACATGACAAAGCCGCCAATTTTTGACCACTTTCCACGTGAGATATTTTAACTCCACGGTCTTAAGCGGCTCAAACCAGTGAGATTTCAGGAAACTCAACACCACGTTAAGATCCCAAGGTGCCACTGGTGGCACAAAAAAGGGGCTGCATATGCAGCACTCCCTTTACAAACGTCTGAACTTCAGGTAGAGAAGCTAGTTTTTGTATGAAAGAAAATGGATCGGGCCGAAATCTGGACCTTAATGAACCCCAATTCTAGGCCTAAAGTCACTCCCGACTGTAGGAAGTGAAGGAAACGGCCCAGCTGGACTTCCTCTGTAGAGGCATTCCTGGCCTCACACCCAGCAACATATTTTCGCCGTATACGGTGATAATGTTAAGCCGTCACGTCCTTCCTAGTCCTTATCAGCGTAGGAATAACCTCATCCGGAATCCCTCTTTTCTACTAGGATCCGGCGTCCAACCGCCATGTCAAACGCAGCTGCGGTAAGTCTTGGAACATACAAGGTCCCTGCTGCAACAGATCCTGCCCTAGAGGCAGAGGCCATGGGTCCTCTGTGAGCATTTCTTGCAGCTCTGGATACCAAGTCCTTCTTGGCCAATCCGGAACAATGAGTATTGTTCTCACTCCTCTTTTCCTTATGATTCTCAGCACCTTGGGTAAGAGAGGAAAAGGAGGAAACACATAAACCGACTGGAACATCCACGGTGTCACCAGTGCGTCTACAGCTATCGCCTGAGAGTCTCTTGACCTGGCGCAATACCTCTGTAGGTTTTTGTTGAGGCGGGATGCCATCATGTCCACCAGTGGCAGTTCCCACCGACCTACAATCTGCGCAAAGACTTCTTGATGAAGTCCCCACTCTCCCGGGTGGAGGTCGTGCCTGCTGAGGAAGTCTGCTTCCCAGTTGTCCACTGCTGACAGTGCGCTTACGTGATTCTCCGCCCAGCAAAGAATTCTGGTGGCTTCTACCATCGCCACCCTGCTCCTTGTGCCGCCTTGGCGGTTTACATGAGCCACTGCGGTGATATTGTCTGGTTGAATCAGAACCGGTTGGTCGCGAAGCAGGGTCTCCGCTTGACTTAGGGCGTTGTATATGGCCCTTAGTTCCAGGATACTGATGTGAAGGCAAGTTTCCTGCCTTGACCACAGCCCTTGGAAATTTCTTCTCTGTGTGACTGCCCCCCACCCTCGGAGGCTTGCATCCGTGGTCACCAGGACCCAGTCCTGAATGCCGAAGCTGCGACCTTCGAGAAGGTGAGCACTCTGCAGCCACCACAGGAGAGACACCCTGGCTCTGGGGGATAGGTTGATTAACCGATGCATCTGAAGATGTGATCCGGACCACTTGTCCAGTAAGTCCCATTGGAAGGTCCTCGTATGGAACCTGCCGAAGGGAATGGCCTCGTATGATGCCACCCTCCTTCCCAGGACTCGAGTGCAGTGATGCACTGACACCTGTTTTGGTTTTAATAGATTCCTGACCAGTGTCACGAGCTCCTGAGCTCTCTCTATTGGGCGATAAACCCTTTTCTGGTCTGTGTCTAGGATCATGTCTAGGAGAGGCAGATGAGCTGTAAGAACCAACTGCGACTTTGGAATATATAGAATCCAGCCGTGTTGCCGTTACACTTCCAGAGAAAGTGATACGCTGTTCAGCAACCGCTCTCTTGATCTCGCTTTTATGAGGAGATCGACCAAGTACGTGATAATAGGGACACCTTGCTTCCGCAGGAGCACCATCATTTCCGCCATTACCTTGGTGAATATTCTCAAGGCCGTGGAGAGACCAAACGGCAACGTCTAAAATTGGTAATGACAATCCCGTACCGCAATTCTGAGGTACGCCTGATGAGGTGGATAAATGGGGACATGAAGGTATGCATCTTTTATGTCCCGAGTCACCATAAAATCTCCCCCTTTCAGGCTTGCAATAACCGCTCTTAGCGATTCCATCTTGAACTTGAACCTTTTCAGGTATTTGTTCAGGGATTTTAAATTCAATATGGGTCCGACCGAACCGTCTGGTTTCGGGACTACAACATGGTCGAATAATAACCCCCTCCTTGTTGAAGGAGGGGAACCTTGACCACCACCTGTTGAAGATACAATTTGTGAATTGCAGTTAACACTGTTTCCCTCTCGTGGGGGGAAGCCGGCAGGGCCGTAGGTGAGGGGGCATCTTCTCAAAGTCCAGCTTGTATCCCTGAGACACAATATCTATTGCCCAGGGATCTAACAGGGAGTGAACCCCTTTGTGGCTGAACTTACGAAGGCGTGCCCCCACCGGGCCTAGCTCCGCCTGTGGAGCCCCAGCGACATGCGGTGGATTTTTGTAGAGGACGGGGAGGACTTCTGTTCCTGGGAACTAGCTGTGTTGTGCAGCTTCTTTCCTCTGCCCCCGCCTCTGGCAAGAAAGGACGCACCTCGGACTTTCTTGTTTCTTTATTCGAAAGGCTGCATTTGATAATGTCGTGCTTTCCTAGGCTGCGCAGGAATATAAGGCAAAATATCAGAATTACCAGCTATAGCTGTGGAGACCAGGTCCGAGAACCCTTCTCCACACAATCCTCAGCCTTCCATATGCCTCTTAAGTCGGCATCATCTGTCCATTGCATATTCTACAGGACACGTCAAGCAGAAATCGACATAGCTTTGACTCTAGGACCCAGTATACTCATGTCTCTTTGGGCATGTTTTATATATATATACCTATCTCTTAAGACAGCATCTTTAATATATATATATATATACATACATACTAGGGTCTCAATCTCTGCTGATAAGGTACCTGTCCACGCTGCCACAGCGCTATAAACCCATGCCGACACAATCGCCGGTCTGAGTAGTGTACTAGAATGTGCATGCTATCTGCAGGATCCCTGAGAATAGCTAGTGCTACCTTCTGTGCAAACGTGACACCCTAGGGGAAGATTCCCATCACATCATGGCCCTAGTGGGGAAAGGATACTGCCTGAGAATTTTTTGTGGGAAGCTGCAGTCTCTTGTCTGGAGATTCCCGCTCTTTTTCCTCATGAGAGGAGGGAAATTTACCTCAGCTTTCTTCCCCTTAACATGTGTACCCTTGTGTCAGGGACAAATGAGTCATCAGTGATATGCAAATCATCTTTTATTACAATAATCATATATTGAAAACCTTTCAGCCATTTTGGCTGTAACTTTGCATTATCGTAGTCGACACTGGAGTCAAACTCCGTGTCGATATCAGTGTTTATTATTTTGGATAGTGAGCATTGTGAGACTCTGAAGGTCTCTGTGACATAGGGACAGACATGGGTAGATTTCCTGTCTGTTCTCTAATCTTTTGTGCAATAAATTCACCTCAGCACTTACACATATCCAAACAGGTGTCGGCGTTGTCGACGGAGACACCCTCTCACACACATTTGCTCTATCTCCTCCTTAGGGGAGCCTTTTACCTCAGACATGTCGACACACACGCACCGACACCACACACACAGGGGATGCTCTATTTGAAGACAGTTCCCCCACAAGGCCCTTTGGAGAGACAGAGAGTATGCCAGCACACACCCCAGGGCTATATGACCCAGGAATCACACAGTAACTTAGTGTTAAACCCAGTAGCTGCTGTATATATTGTTTTTACGCCAAATTTATGTGCCCCCGCCCCCTCTCTTTTTCACCCTCTCTATCGTGCTTCTGCAGGGGAGAGCCTGGGGAGCTTCCTCTCAGCGGAGCTGTGGAGAGAAGATGGCGCTGGTGAGTGCCGAGGAAGAAGGCCCCGCCCCCTCAGCGGCGGGCTTCTCCCGCGATTTTGTGTAAAATTAATGGCGGGGGCTCATGCATATAACAGTGTCCAACTGTATATATGCTGCTTTTTGCCAGGAGGTAATCAATTGCTGCCCAGGGCGCCCCCCCCCCCTGCGCCCTACAGTGACCGGAGTGTGTGGGTTAGTGTGGGCGCAATGGCGCACAGCTGCAGTGCTGTGCGCTACCTCATATGAAGACAGGAGTCTTCTGCCGCCGATTTTGACGTCTTCTTGCTCCAACCCGCCGGCTTCTGTCTTCTGGCTCTGCGAGGGGGACGGCGGCGCAGCTCCGGGAACGGACGACCAAGGTTAGGTTCCTGTGTTCGATCCCTCTGGAGCTAATGGTGTCCAGTAGCCTAAGAAGCGCAACCTAGCCGCAGTTAGTAGGTTTGCTTCTCTCCCCTCAGTCCCACGTAGCAGAGAGTCTGTTGCCAGCAGAAGCTCTCTGAAAATAAAAAACCTAACTAAAATACTTTCTTATTAGCAAGCTCAGGAGAGCTCACTAAAATGCACCCAGCTCTGTCCGGGCACAGATTCTAACTGAGGTCTGGAGGAGGGGCATAGAGGGAGGAGCCAGTGCACACCAGTAGTACTAAATCTTTCTTAGAGTGCCCAGTCTCCTGCGGAGCCCGTCTATTCCCCATGGTCCTTACGGAGTCCCCAGCATCCACTAGGACGTTAGAGAAATAATAATATTTGTTTGCTAAATAAACTTACTTGATGATGTGTATAATACACTGTATATTGATAACAAGCGAAAAAAATCAGGGTTTATAAATATTCATGATGTAGGAACACACATTTAAATTAACATACAATTTTTATATTCAGAACAGTGTCCTAATTCCTACCTTAATAAACCTTATGAGTCACAAGACAATGGCAGTTTTTTTTTTTTAACTTAGAGTAAAAAAAAGAAATAGCACTCAATATAGTCCAAACAAATAAAATGGCACAATGCCATACATAAATAATCTGCAACATACCCCAATGAAGGCTGCACTCCAAGGGACTTTTCATAAAAAGAACCACAGCAGCCAGGTAGGGTGGAAAATCTGACATCCTGGCTTCTTTAAAATATAAAATCATTGATTATGTGCCAGTTATGATCAGAGGTGGTGACAGACAACAAGCCCTTTTGAGACTAGAATCCAGACAGATTTTTACATTAAATACGATACATCCTTTTGGGCTATATGAATATCTTTCCTTCAATTGTTTTTTCAAACCCCAATTGTTGCAGTTTATTCTTGACATTGGATTTATTTACTATGTCTGGCTCTTTTGGAGCAAGTTAATGTGACAACACCATGACTGTTACATATTAAGTTTTGTCTAGCAAATGTCATGTTAATGGGATGTCATGCTAGTGCTAAGTGTATGCTATGTTTTAATTGTAAATTCCTTTATATTATGTTGTTTTAATTGCTATATCGTAGTATTATTATTATTATTATTATTAAGGATATTTAAGTAATGCGGGCTTCACTTAATCTGGTTGTTACTAGTCTTTGTGCAACGCAGACAGGGAAGGTAGTGGCTGAGTGCTGACATAGCCAAATGTCACATGCTGCGCAGAACCCGGAAGGTAAATGGTTGTGTGTGTTTGGTCTATGAGAATGGAGTAATATCCGAAATGTCAGATTTTGCACACTACGTGGTTGCTGTGTGTTTTTTTTATATGGAAAAATCCCTTGGAGTGCAGCCTTGTTTGTGGCTTGTTAGTATATAAAAAATAAATACAATGGAGAGAGGGTCCAGCTCTCCCCGTAATATTAATGAACTGCAGCGGGTGCCGGCACAAAAAACATAGCAGGCACACAAACAGGTGCAGGACTCCTGGCGACTGTAAACAAATACTCTCAAGACTGCCGCAATGATGTCAGCTTGAGAGTATTTGTTTACAGTCGCCAGGAGTACTGCACCTGTATATGTGATTATATATATATATATATACACACACACACACTGCTCAAAAAAATAAAGGGAACACTAAAAGAACACATCCTAGATCTGAATGAATGAAATATTCTTATTAAATACTTTGTTCTTTACATAGTTGAATGTGCTGACAACAAAATCACACAAAAATTATCAATGGAAGTCAAATTTATTAACCCATGGAGGTCTAGATTTGGAGTCACCCTCAAAATGAAAGTGGAAAAACACACTACAGGCTGATCTAACTTTGATGTAATGCCCTTAAAACAAGTCATAATGAGGCTCAGTAGTGTGTGTGGCCTCCACGTGCCTGTATGACCTCCCTACAACCCACACAAGTGGCTCAGGTAGTGCAGCTCATCCAGGATGGCACATCAATGCGAGCTGTGGCAAGGAGGTTTGCTGTGTCTGTCAGCGTAGTGTCCAGAGCATGGAGGCGCTACCAGGAGACAGGCCAGTACATCAGGAGATGTGGAGGAGGCCAACAACCCAGCAGCAGGACCGCTACCTCCGCCTTTGTGCAAGGAAGAACAGGAGGAGCACTGCCAGAGCCCTGCAAAATGACCTCCAGCAAGCTACAAATGTGCATGTGTCTACTCAAGCGATCTGAAACAGACTCCATGAGGGTGGTATGAGGGCCCGACGCCCACAGGTGGGGGTTGTGCTTACAGCCCAACACCGTGCAGGACGTTTGGCATTTGCCAGAGAACACCAAGATTGGCAAATTCGCCACTGGCACCCCTGTGCTCTTCACAGATGAAAGCAGGTTCTCACTGAGCACATGTGACAGACGTGACAGAGTCTGGAGACACCAAGGAGAACGTTCTGCTGCCTGCAACATCCTCCAGCATGACCGGTTTGGCAGTGGGTCAGTAATGGTGTGGGGTGGCATTTCTTTGGAGGGCCGCACAGCCCTCCATGTGCTCGCCAGAGGTAGCCTGACTGCCATTAGGTACCGAGATGAGATCCTCCGACCCCTTGTGAGACCATATGCTGGTGCGGTTGGCCCTGTGTTCCTCCTAATGCAAGACAATGCTAGACCTCATGTGGCTGGAGTGTGTCAGCAGTTCCTGCAAGACGAAGGCATTGATGCTATGGACTGGCCCGCCCGTTCCCCAAACCTGAATCCAATTGAGCACATCTGGGACATCATGTCTCGCTCCATCCACCAATGCCACGTTGCACCACAGACTGTCCAGGAGTTGGCGGGTGCTTTAGTCCAGGTCTGGGAGGAGATCCCTCAGGAGACCATCCGCCACCTCATCAGGAGCATGCCCTGGCGTTGTAGGGAGATCATACAGGCACGTGGAGGCCACACACACTACTGAGCCTCATTTTGACTTGTTTTAAGGACATTACATCAAAGTTGGATCAGCCTGTATTGTGTTTTTCCACTTTAATTTTGAGGATGACTCCAAAACCTCCATGGGTTAATAAATTTGATTTCCATTGATAATTTTTGTGTGATTTTTTTGTCAGCACATTCAACTATGTAAAGAACAAAGTATTTAATAAGAATATTTCATTAATTCAGATCTAGGATGTGTTATTTTAGTGTTCCCTTTATTTTTTTGAGCAGTATATATATATATATATATATATATATATATATATATACATATACATACACACACACGCACACACACATATATATATATATATATATATATACACATATACATACATATATATATATATATATATATACACACATATACATATATATATATATATATATATATATATATACATACACACACACACACACACACACACACACACACACACACACACTGCTCTAAATCAGCCGGCACTCCACGCTTGTGAACAACTGGTCCCGGTACCTAGTGCAAATAACATACACTCTTCCAACACGGCATGGCACTCAAAGGGACTCCTCTCAATCAGTGTTTAATAAGGATATAATTTCAGCGGTATCGCATCAACATGTTTCGAGGCATCAGCCTCTTCCTCAGGACATACACATGGCTGGTATGTCCTGAGGAAGAGGCTGATGCCTCGAAGCATGCTGATGCGATACCGCTGAAGTTATATCATTATTAAACACTGATTTGAGAGGAGTCCCTTTGAGTGTCATGCCGTGTTGGAGGAGTGTGTGTATGTGTGTGTGTGTATGTGTGTATGTGTGTATGTATATATATATATATATATATATACACACACACACACACACACATACACACACACACACACATATATATAGAAATTTTAAAAAATAAATTACATTATATATACAGGTTGAGTATCCCTTATCCAAAATGCTTGGGACCAGAGGTATTTTGGATATCGGATTTTTCCGTATTTTGGAATAATTGCATACCATAATGAGATATCATGGTGATGGGACCTAAGTCTAAGCACAGAATGCATTTATGTTACATATACACCTTATACACACAGCCTGAAGGTCATTTTAGCCAATATTTTTTATAACTTTGTGCATTAAACAAAGTGTGTTTACATTCACACAATTCATTTATGTTTCATATACACCTTATACACACAGCCTGAAGGTCATTTAATACAATATTATTAATAACTGTGTATTAAACAAAGTTTGTGTACATTGAGCCATCAAAAAACAAAGGTTTCACTATTTCACTCTCACTCAAAAAAGTCCGTATTTCGGAATATTTGGATATGGGATACTCAACGTGTGTGTGTGTGTGTGTGTGTGTGTGTGTGTGTGTGTGTGTGTGTGTGTGTGTGTGTGTGTGTATGTATATATATATATATATATATATATATATATATTTATTATATAAAAAACACGAGATTTTTGGTAAGAGCTTACCTTTGTTGAATCTCTTTCTGCGAGGTACACTGGGCTCCATCAGCGTGTAGAGTAGGATCTTAATCCGAGGCCCCAAATGGCTCAAAGCTTTTGACTGCTCCCAAGATGCACAGCACCACCTCCTCTATAACCCCGCCTCCGTGCACAGGAGCTCAGTTTCGTTAACCAGCCCAATGCAGTAGCAGGTACCAGAGACGACAATCACTCGGAGCCAATTACACCACACACTCACCACCGGAGAGGGTGCCAGCGGCTATGCCAATACCAACCCAAAGAAGCTCAGTGCGTCAGGGTGGGCGCCTTGTGGAGCCCAGTGTACCTCGCAGAAAGAGATTTAACAACGGTAACTTCTTACCATAAATCTCGTTTTCTGCTGCGGGGTACACTGGGATCCACAAGGATTAACATCGGGGATGTCCTAAAGCAGTTCCTTATGGGAGGGGACGAACTGTTGCGGGCACAAGAACCCGGCGTCCAAAGGAAGCATCCTGGGAAGGGGCGGTATCGAAGGCATAGAACCTTATAAACGTGTTCCTCGAGGACCACGTTGCCGTCTTGCACAATTGTTCAAGGGTCGCACCAAGGTGGGCCACCCAAGAAGGTCCAACTGACCGAGTAGAATGTGCTTTAATGGTAGCAGGAACCAGACGACCAGCCTGTACATATGCATGTGCAATCACCATTCTAATCCATTTGGCAAAGTCAGCTTGGAAGCAGGCCAGCCACGTTTGTGAAAACCAAACAATACAAAAAGAGAATCATATTTCCTAATGAAGGAATTTCTCTTCACATAGATACGGAGAGCCCGTACCACATCCAAAGACCGCCCTTTGGAAGACAACTCAGGAAAATTAAAGGCCAGAACCACAATCTCCTGGTTAAGGTGGAAGGAAGACACCACCTTAGGTAAATAACCCGGCCGCGTTCTAAGAATCGCCCGGTCACGGTGAAAAATCAAATAGGGAGCCTTACAGGATAAGGCACCCAATTCCGAGACCCTTCTAGCTGAAGCAATCGCCAGCAAGAATAGTACCTTAAGGGAAAGCCACGTAAGATCAGCAGATCAGTTGATCAGGCTCAAACGGAGACTCTCGCAAGGCCTCCAAAACCACCGACAAATCCCAAAGTGGCACATAAGGAGGCTGAATCCGCAAAACACCCTGAGTGAATGTATGGACATCAGGCAGGGTAGCAATTTTTCTCTGAAACCAAACTGACAAGGCAGAGATATGATCCTTGACGGAGGCCAGACGCAGGCTTAAGTCCAGGTCCTGTTGTAGAAAGGCCAGTAGTTTGGACATACTAAACTTGAAAAAGTCATGATTGTGAGACGCACACCAACTAAAGTAAGCATTCCAGACCCTATGGTAGATCCGAGCAGAAGCCGGCTTACGGGCCTTCAACATAGTTTGAACGACCGCCTCAGAAAAACCCTTGGCCCTCAGGAAGCTTCAAGAGCCACGCCGTCAAAGCCAGATGGGCCAAATCCTGGTAAACACAAGGGCCCTGAACGAGGAGGTCTGGTCATTGTGGAAGTAGAAGGAGACGATCCCACGAGAGACCCAGGAGAATGGAGAACCAGTGCCGTCTGGGCCACGCTGGAGCGACCACAAGCAGGTTTCCTCCTTCTTGTGGTCCTTGAGGATCCCTTGTCCTTGCTCCGAAGACCGGAACCTTGTGATTGTGTCGAGACGCCATCAGATCCACATCTGGAAGACCTCACGTGTGGATGAGAAGTTGAAACACCTCCGGATGGAGGCTCCACTCTCCGGCGTGTACGTCCTGACGACTGAGATAGTCCACTTCCCAGTTCAGTTCACCCGGAATGAACACTGCGGATATGGCCGGCAGATGGCACTCTGCCCACTGAAGAATCCGTGATACTTCCCTCATTGCCATGCGGCTTCGAGTGCCGCCTTGATGATTTATGTACGCCACTGTGGTGGCGTTGTCCGACTGTACTTGAACAGGCCTGTTCTGTATTAGATGCTGGGCCATTGTCACCGCATTGAACACTGACCGCAGTTCCAGAATATTGATCGGGAGCAGAGACTCCTCCTTGGTCCACCGACCCTGAAGAGAGTGTTGTTCCAACACCACGCCCCAATCTCTCAGACTGGCATCCGTCGTCAGAAGGACCCAGTTGGATATCCAGAAGGGCTGGCCCCTGCTCAATTGTTGGTCCTGAAGCCACCAGCTCAGTGACAGGCGGACCTCCGATGACAATGAGATCATGTGAGATCTGATCCGGTGAGGCAGGCCGTCCAACTTGGTCAGAATTAACTTCTGCAGAGGGTGAGAGTGGAATTGAGCATACTCCACCGTGTCGAAAGCAGACACCATGAGACCCAGCACTTGCATTGCCGAATGTATCGACACTTGCGGACGAGATAGGAAGCAGCTAATCCTGTCCTGAAGCTTCAGCACTTTCTCCTGAGACAGGAACAACCATTGGTTGTGAGTGTTTAAAAACGCTCCCAGATGTAACATGCTTCGAGCAGGAACCAGGGAGGATTTCTTCCAGTTGATCAGCCACCCGTGGGCTTTCATGCACTGGACCATCAGATCAAGATGACACAGGAGAAGTTCTGGGGAATTTGCCAGGATCAACAAATCGTCCAAGTACGGTAGGATTCTGACCCCTTGACGGCAGAGTGTAGCCGTCATGACCGCCATAACTTTGGTGAAAACTCGGGGAATCGTTGTCAAACCAAAGGGTAACGCACAAAATTGGTAATGAAGGTTGCCCACCGCAAACCTCAGGTACTGCTGATGAGATACCGCAATAGGAATATGTAGGCAGGCATCCTGTATGTCCAGGGAGACATATAGTCCCCAGGCTCCAAGGCCAGAACAATAGAGCGCAGAGTTTCCATAAGAAACTTGGAGACCTGCACATGCTTGTTCAAGGACTTCAGATTGAGAATGGGCCGCGAGGACCCGTTCGGCTTCGGGACTAGGAACAACGGTGAATAGTACCCCTTGCCTCTCTGAGCCAGAGGCACCTGTACTACCACTCCTGTGGTCAGGAGAGAATGTACCATCGAGTGCAACGTGTTCGCTTTTGCCGGATCCAGAGCCACATCTGTCAGGCAAAATCGATGCGGGGGACGATTCTTGAAGGGTATGGCATAACCTCAAGCAACTACTTCCCTCACCCGGGTATCTGAAGTGGTCTTTAACCATTCCTGGGCAAAACCTAGAAGTCGGCCCCCCACCCTGGGATCCCCCAGAGGGAGGCCCGCCCCGTCATGCAGCAGGTATGTCAGTTTTGGAAGCTGGCTGACGGGCGGCCCAGGCATGCATCGGTCTGGGCTTGGTAGGTCTGAAAGCACGAGCTTGCTTTGGGTACGCCTGACCTTTTGCTTTTCCTGGAGGACGAAAGGGCCAATGGAAAGTACTTTTAGCCTTCTGTGCGGAAGAAGCCGTACTAGGTAGGCAAGCTGTTTTAGCAGTAGCCAGATCAGCCACAATCTTATTGAGGTCTTCTCCAAAGAAAATGTCTCCCTTGAAAGAAAGCACCTCAAGAGTTTTCTTGGAATCCATATCCACCGACCAGGATCTCAACCAAAGGATACGTCTAGCCAAGACGGATGCAGCAGCAGCCTTGGCCGTGAGCACCCCGGCATCGGAGGCCACCTCCTTAAGGTACAGAGAAGCTGTGGTAATATACGATAGACATTGTCGAGCATGCTCAGATGCGTTGGAAGGCAGTTCCGCCTCAAGTTCCTGGGCCCACGCCTCAACAGCTTCAGCAGCCCATGTTGCTGCAATGGTTGGCCTATGCACAGCCCCCGTTAGGGTATAAATTGCTTTCAAACAATCCTCCACACGTCTATCCGTCGGTTCCTTCAGAGAGGTGACGGTAGTTACTGGCAAAGCAGAGGAAACAACCTATACGTGCCACATGAGAATCTACGGGCGGAGGAGTTTCCCAATTCTTACTTATCTGCACAGAGAGAGGATAGCGAGCCAACAGTCTCTTATGCGGTGTGAATTTTGTCCCCGGATTTTCCCAGGATTCCTGACGTATGTCAACCAGGTATTCAGAATGGGGTAAAACTTGTTTAACCACCTTCTTACGTTTAAACCTATCCAGTTTCTTAGAGATAGCCTCAGGTTCAGGATCACCAGACACCTGAAGAATGAGTTTAATTGCTTTAAACAAATCCGGGACATCCACCAATGACTTCCCTTCCCCATCAGAAACATCTGTGTCAGTGTCTGTGGGATCAGTATATGCACCATCCTCCTCAGAGGACGTGTCTGGGATAGTAGAGGATTGGGAGGAGGTAATGGCCCGTTTAGAAGACGACTTAGTCTTAGGCGGGCGAGAGTGACACTTAGATTTAGTTAGTGACCAGTTCAAATGTTGTAACTGAGTGGAGATTTGATCTGCCCATGGCGGTTTAATAGCAGGGACCATAAACTGCTACACTGGCACAGGGGGTCCCACAGGGGGAGCCAAATTAGTTACAAGCATAACAGCATGGAAAATGTAGCCCAAGGCGGGTCCTGTGATGCCCCAGGTGCTACTGACCCAC
The DNA here is from genome assembly GCF_028390025.1 of Pseudophryne corroboree. Lineage (NCBI taxonomy): Eukaryota > Metazoa > Chordata > Amphibia > Anura > Myobatrachidae > Pseudophryne > Pseudophryne corroboree. Next base: position 251,250,689 of record NC_086450.1, on the reverse strand, counting down.
TGGGGGGTAAGGAACCCCCTTGAACCTGAAGTCTCAGCTGCCATATTCTCATCCATCACGTCTGCGGCCTCACTACCACGCAATGTGGGAGAAGCCCCAGCATTGTGCCACGTGTAGCAGACATAACAATGTGCACAATATCGGGTAACCTGGTACAAGGTTTAGCAGCGATATACCTAGCAAGAACACCCGGTGAAGTGTGACTATGACAGCACAAACCGGGAGTTCAAGAGAAATAAACCTATATGGTGACTATAAATCACAAGGAAAAATACACAGCAAGTATATCTTGTGATACAATCCTACATTACACAGAAAGAAACCCGATACACTTAGCCCTCTCAGGTATAACAATATAGGAGTAGCCCACTGAGTGAAATACCCTTTAATAAGGCAACCACGCAGCAGCTACATGCACACACACACACACACACACATATATAGTCACAAGCGTACCATGCAGAAATTATGTACCATAAAACTGCACTGGACTAGCAATACAAAGTAATACTCAGTATAGCTATATATGTTAACAATAGATATAACAAAGCACAGTAAATACTGGATGTATATCACAGGGTGCTTGTACCACACAACCCCGAATGTATACACTCTTTCTTAACTAACACTGTCCCAGTGACACGGAGAATACATAAGTGTCCTGTATGAAGCACTGCACTGGCAATTAGGCGGTTCTACAGTGGAGGATTTGCACCAGTAGTCCCAGGAACAGCTCTGCTGCCTGTGATGGCTGCTGACGGGGAGTGAAGGAGAGAAATGCAGCTCCAGGGCGGGAACATTTGCAGAAATGGCGTCCTGGGGCTGGGGGGAGGGAAAACAGGTCAGACCTGCTACCCCTGCTGGCATCCCCACCGGGCGCTGCGGGCAGTGAAAAACGGGGTTATGCATGAAGAAACCCCCATACTTGTGCCCTGTAATTGTCCCTGGTAGCTAATGGAGCGGCTGTCCAATAACAGTGCGCACGCGCGATCCGCCTCCAACGGCCGTGCTGGATCACGGTAAGTGCGGCCAAAGAGACCCCTTACCTCCCCCGTACCTGCAGCCCCACGATCCAGGAGGACAGCGGAGTGTGTGTGACTGATGTTTTGAAGGAACCGGAGCCTCCGCTGCAGTGACCCGGCAACCAGGGCGCAGGAGCATACAGTGCCGCTGGGGGTGACGGAGCTGCAGTCAGAAAAGTCTATGAGACTTTACACGCTGCAGCCCTGAAGTCTTGTAAGAAGAATCTTCTGTCTTTTCTTTCAAATAAAGCTATCAATAGGCTGCCTAAGGCAGCCCTCCTGTTAAGTGACTGCTTACTGCGTGGCACCAACTTACAAACTGAGCTCCTGTGCACGGAGGAGGGGTTATAGAGGAGGCGGGGCTGTGCATCTTGGGAACAGTCAAAAGCTTGGAGCCTGTTGGTGCCTCGGATCAAGATCCTACTCTACACCTCGATGTTAATCCTTGTGAAGCCCAGTGTACCCCGCAGCAGAAAATAATAATAATAATATATATATATATATATATAAATATATACATATACATACATACATATATATATATACAGGTTGAGTATCCCATATCCCAATATTCCAAAATACGGAATATTCCGAAATACGGAATTTTTTGAGTGAGAGTGAGATAGTGAAATGTTTGTTTTCTGATAGCTCAATGTACACGAACTTTGTTTAATACACAAAGTTATTAAAAATATTGTATTAAATGACCTTTAGGCTGTTTGTATAAGGTGTATATGAAACATAAATGAATTGTATGTATGTACACACACTTTGTTTAATGCACAGTTATTAAAATATTGGCTAAAATTACCTTCAGGCTGTGTGTATAAGGTGTATATGAAACATAAATGCATTCTGTGCTTAGACTTGGGTCCCATCACCATGATATCTCATTATGGTATGCAATTATTACAAAATACGGAAAAATCCGATATCCAAAATGACAATGCGGAGTTCCCACATAAACCAGCACACCAAAAATAGCAGCAAATTCAGTTAGTTAATTTTAATCCATCAAGCATCTCCATACAAAGTGCAATGTGCAAGCATAGCATAGGCAATTGAAGAAATATTGGTACTTAGCAGTTCAGTATATCAGCATATCAGAACGAGCTGCACTGTGTATGGAGATGCTTGACGGATTAAAATGAACTAACTGAATTTGCTGCTATTTTTGGTGTGCTGGTTTATGTGGGAACTCCGCATAATATATATATATAAGGAAGAGGCGGCACTCACGACGACTTGTAATAATCACACGGACCCCAATATAGAGTTCAACGTTTCAATCTTAACTACATATTTTTAAACCTGGAGGGCACCGGATGCAAAATTCTCATTAAGTACACAGTGGAGTGCCGGTTTCACCACTGTTATATATATATATATATATAAGTACAGTATTCAGAGGGCGCACAACAATACTGATAATTCAAATGACAATCAAACCAGCGTGACCCGAAGGACAAAAGTTTTAATAAAACGACATTAAAATTATCGTACAATAATAAAATGTTTCATAAGTACAATGCTCATTTGTACCAAAACATAGTACTAATACACATATGTATAAAACCCAACGCATTTCGTCCGCTATGTACTTCATCAGGGGTACAGGTCGTTGCTGGTGGTGTAGATGGAGGAAGAACAGGAAGAGAACAAAAGAGCAAAAGAAACATCAATTGGTATCACATTTCTCTTAGACATTTCTTTTTAAATTAATATAATCATATATATCAAAAACCGTTGGAATCCAAAGGGAGGGAGACTATTACATTTCATAATAATAAGGAAAAAAACATATATTCTCTTACATTTTACAAAACAGTAGAAAAAGGAGATATTGAGAGAAGAATATTCTCCAATGTCTAAATATTGGTTTAATACCGTCCAAGGAATCTTAGTGTGGCTACTTACTGTGAAGATACTTTAAGTGAGTGACACTTTAAGTAAGGAACACAAGAATGGTCTCACTGTAGAAGATGATATTATATAGTGGACGTGTCTAATGGAAGAAATAGACTTAATACATTTTATCAACTAATTGTGAACCTTAATATATTATTTAGACCATTAGTCACTTACATAAAAGAAATTCGAGGATAATCTTCTTATTAAAGTTCTCTTCCTGTTCTTCCTCCATCTACACCACCAGCAACGACCTGTATCCTTGATGAAGTCCATAGCGGACGAAACGCGTTGGTTATTTTTTTTTATAATCTGTTTTTATTTAGGAAAATATAAAGATTACAGCTCATTAGACAAAAAAAAGCTTCAAGACACATAATTAAAGTCAATTGCAGTCTAGCCATAAGGAGCGTGATAGCTTAACACTCTAGACACTGGAAGTCGATGTGAATGCAGGCATTGATAGGGTGTTCTATAGAATCATCGCAATATCTACTCGCCATTTGTCTAAACAGAGAATGCGATCATAATAACATAAGTAACACAGTAGAGAAACTATAGAAAAGATCAAGATGTGATATGGAGGAAAAGATAGGAGAAAGACAGTGTGACCAAGCCTGGGGGGCCTTCGGACTGAGGGGGAGGGTAATGCAATCTCTTTAATCGATCAACTGCGAAACTCAAATCATTTAGTGGCACAAATGTAGTCTTTGTATTCTTTGGAGGACGTATATTCTATCCAAGGTAACCAAGTGGAAATGAATTCTGGGAGTTTATCTCTGGAGACCAGGAGGATGTTCTTCATGTTCATGTAATAGTTGATTCTAGTGAACCATATTTTCCTTGTGGGTGGAGATGGAGACCTCCATAGAGTGGGAATAACTGCCCGTGCAGCATTAGACAGGTGGCGGACTAATGATGTTTTATGCTGAGCCAGTGATATAGAAGAGTGGGAAAGCAACCAAAAGGCCGGGTCAGAAGTGACAGGGGTATGAAGTATGTCTTGGGAAATAGAAATAACATCAACCCAGTATGACCGGAGTAGGGGGCAATTCCACCAGATGTGCAGTAGGGAGCCAGTGGCATTAAGACATCTCCAGCACCTATCAGTCACTCCGGGGTGCATGAAGTGGAGGAGGGAGGGGTGTCTGTACCATCTCATTAAGAGTTTATATTGGGTTTCCCTAACTTGTATACAGACTGAACTATTGTGGGATTTGAGAAATATCATCCGCCAGTCTTTGTCTGATAGTTGAATCCCGAGATCTCTCTCCCAAGCTAACTGGAAGGGTGGGGGCGCCTGAGCACCGGGGCTCTGTAATAATTTGTAAAGTGTGGAAACAGTGTGCTGGGGGTTGCATGTAGAGACACACAATCTCTCAAACTGTGTTAGTTACCTAGAGGCTAGAAGATATCTGTGTTTGGAATGCAGAAAATGTCTAAGCTGTAAATATTTCCAGAAGTCGTGTTGTGGAATTTCCCATTTAGATCGCACTTCCGAAAACTGTCTAACTCCTGAGGATATCGCCAGCTGGCCTACCCTGAAGAGCCCCTCAAGGGCCCAGTCGCGAAAGTGGGAGAGTGTTAAGCCGGGTAGGAAGTCAGGGTTGGCTAGAAAAGAGGTCAACGGGCCGAAATCAGAAGAGAGGAAAAGCTAGCGGAGCGCTTTTTTCCAAAAGGAGAGCGTCGTGGTAACAGTTGGGTGAGGGGAGTGAGGCTTGGGGAGGGAAGGGAGCCAGGGGAAGATCACGGGGAATTGTTGCATATAGAGCCCCCCACTGCTTTGTGTCCCGACTCCTCGTCCAATCCAAGACCCTATTGAGCAGGATTGCCCAATAATAGCCTCTGATATCAGGTAGCTGGAAACCACTGTATCGGGTAGAGCGAATCATAGTGGACCGGCTAATTCTAGGCCGTTTCCGGGACCAGATAAATTGTTGTATCAAGAGTTGGATGGACTTGAACCAGGAGTCTGGGATCCTTATGGGAAGAGCCTGAAGTTTATAGAGTAACTTAGGGAGAGTATTCATCTTCACAACATTCACCCTCCCCAGCCAGGAAAGTGGTTTGAGGTACCATCTACTGTAATCAGCCCTGAGAGTTCAGAAAAGGGGCATAAAGTTCAATGAAACCAAACGGGAAAGATCACTCGGTAATTGTATTCCCAAGTAGGACAGGTGGGAGGTATTCCAAGTAAAGGGGAAGGATTGTTTAAGTTTGGCCACTGTGTCGGGAGGGGTGGAGATGTTCAAGGCGCAGGATTTGGACATATTAATCTTGAAATTGGAAAGTGACCCGAAATTGGACAACTCCTTCATAAGATGGGGGAGTGAGGAAACCGGGTGCGTTATTGTAGCTAATAGATCATCTGCAAACAGGGAAAGTTTGTGCTCTGTATCACCGACTCTCTGACCAGTAATGCAATCATTGGCCCTGATAGCTCTAGCAAGAGCTTCGATACAAAGGACAAAGAGTAAGGGGGACAGTGGGCAAACCCTGTCGCGTCCCGTTACCTATGGAAAAGGGGTCGGATAAGGATCCGTTAACTCGAACCCGAGCTGTGGGTGATCTATAAAGTCCCATAATCCTACCAAGTGCTAGTGGACCCAGTCCGATGTGCCCCAGTACAGACCTCATAAAGCCCCAACTGACTCTATCAAAGGCCTTTTCGGCATCAGTGGATAGCAGCACAGTGGGGGGAGTTGCCTTGGGATGCTATGTGGATTAGGCTCAATACCTTGGTGGTATTATCCTTAGCCTCGCTGTTCGGGACAAAGCCCACCTGGTCGTTATGAATTAGAGAAGGCAGGAATGCGTTCAGTCTATTCGCCATCAGTTTTGTGAAAAGTTTGACATCGACATTTAGAGGTGATATGGGCCTATAACTGGGGCACACCGAGGGGTCTTTACCGGGTTTAGGAAGAACGGAAATGTGGGCTTCTAAGGATTGACCTGAAAAATGGGTATCTGCGGAGATAGAGTTAAAGGCCTGGAGGAGATAAGAGGAGAGGAGACCCTTAAATTGTTTATAGTAAGTAAGCGTGAAGCCGTCCGGCCCTGGACTCTTACCAGAGGGTGTCGAGGTCATAGCGCTCTCCAGCTCTTGCAGGGTAAAAATAAGAATTTACTCACCGGTAATTCTATTTCTCGTAGTCCGTAGTGGATGCTGGGAACTCCGTAAGGACCATGGGGAATAGCGGCTCCGCAGGAGACTGGGCACAACTAAGAAAGATTTAGGACTACCTGGTGTGCACTGGCTCCTCCCTCTATGCCCCTCCTCCAGACCTCAGTTAGGATACTGTGCCCGGAAGAGCTGACACAATAAGGAAAGGATTTTGGAATCCCGGGTAAGACTCATACCAGCCACACCAATCACACCGTATAACTCGTGATACTATACCCAGTTAACAGTATGAAAAATAACTGAGCCTCTCAACAGATGGCTCTAAACAATAACCCTTTAGTTAGGCAATAACTATATACAAGTGTTGCAGACAATCCGCACTTGGGATGGGCGCCCAGCATCCACTACGGACTACGAGAAATAGAATTACCGGTGAGTAAATTCTTATTTTCTCTGACGTCCTAGTGGATGTTGGGAACTCCGTAAGGACCATGGGGATTATACCAAAGCTCCCAAACGGGCGGGAGAGTGCGGATGACTCTGCAGCACCGAATGAGCAAAAGCAAGGTCCTCCTCAGCCAGGGTATCAAACTTGTAGAACTTGGTAAACGTGTTTGAACCCGACCAAGTAGCAGCTCGGCAAAGTTGTAAAGCCGAGACCCCTCGGGCAGCCGCCCAAGGAGAGCCCACTTTCCTCGTGGAATGGGCTTTTACAGATTTAGGATGCGGCAGTCCAGCCGCAGAATGTGCAAGTTGAATCGTACTACAGATCCAGCGAGCGATAGACTGCTTTGAAGCAGGAGCACCCAGCTTGTTAGGCACATACAGGATAAATAGCGAGTCAGTTTTCCTGACTCCAGCCGTCCTGGAAACATAGATTTTCAGGGCCCTGACTACGTCCAGCAACTTAAAATCCTCCAAGTCCTTAGTAGCCGCAGGCACCACAATAGGTTGGTTCAAATGAAAAGCAGATACCACCTTAGGAAGAAATTGGGGACGAGTCCTCAATTCTGCCCTATCCATATGGAAAATCAGATAAGGGCTTTTACATGATAAAGCCGCCAATTCTGACACACGCCTGGCCGAAGCCAAGGCCAACAGCATGACCACTTTCCACGTGAGATATTTTAGTTCCACGGTTTTAAGTGGCTCAAACCAATGTGACTTAAGGAAATCCAACACCACGTTGAGATCCCAAGGTGCCACTGGAGGCACAAAAGGGGGCTGAATATGCAGCACTCCTTTAACAAACGTCTGAACTTCAGGCAGTGAAGCCAGTTCTTTTTGGAAGAAAATCGACTGAGCCGAAATCTGGACCTTAATGGAACCTAATTTAAGGCCCATAGTCACCCCTGACTGTAGGAAGTGCAGAAATCGACCCAGCTGAAATTCCTCCGTTGGGGCCATTCTGGCCTCACACCACGCAACATATTTTCGCCATATGCGGTGATAATGGTTTGCGGTCACCTCCTTCCTAGCTTTAATCAGCGTAGGGATGATTTCCTCCGGAATGCCCTTTTCCTTCAGGATCCGGCGTTCAACCGCCATGCCGTCAAACGCAGTCGCGGTAAGTCTTGGAACAGACAGGGTCCCTGCTGCAGCAGGTCCTGTCTGAGCGGCAGAGGCCATGGGTCCTCTGAGATCATTTCTTGAAGTTCTGGGTACCAAGCTCTTCTTGGCCAATCCGGAACCACAAGTATAGTTCTTACTCCTCTCCTTCTTATTAATCTCAGTACCTTGGGTATGAGAGGCAGAGGAGGGAACACATAAACCGACTGGTACACCCACGGTGTCACTGGAGCGTCCACAGCTATCGCCTGAGGGTCCCTTGACCTGGCGCAATATCTTTTTAGCTTTTTGTTGAGGCGGGACGCCATCATGTCCACCTGTGGCCTTTCCCAACGGTGTACAATCATTTGGAAGACTTCTGGATGAAGTCCCCACTCCCGGGTGGAGGTCGTGCCTGCTGAGGAAGTCTGCTTCCCAGTTGTCCACTCCCGGAATGAACACTGCTGACAGTGCTAACACATGATTTTCCGCCCATCGGAGAATCCTTGTGGCTTCTGCCATCGCCATCCTGCTTCTTGTGCCGCCCTGACGATTTACATGGGCGACCGCCGTGATGTTGTCTGACTGTATCAGCACCGGCTGGTGTTGAAGCAGGGGTCTTGCCTGACTTAGGGCATTGTAAATGGCCCTTAGTTCCAGAATATTTATGTGTAGGGAAGTCTCATGACTTGTCCATAGTCCTTGGAAGTTTCTTCCCTGTGTGACTGCCCCCCAACCTCGAAGGCTGGCATCCGTGGTCACCAGGATCCAGTCCTGTATCCCGAATCTGCGGCCCTCTAGAAGATGAGCACTCTGCAGCCACCACAGTAGCGACACCCTGGCCCTTGGAGACAGGGTTATCAGACGATGCATCTGAAGATGCGACCCGGACCACTTGTCTAACAGATCCCACTGAAAGATCCTTGCATGGAACCTTCGAATAGAATTGCTTCATAAGAAGCCACCATCTTTCCCAGGACTCGCGTGCAGTGGTGCACCGACACCTGTTTTGGTTTTAGGAGGTCTCTGACTAGAGACGATAACTCCTTGGCCTTCTCCTCTGGGAGAAACACTTTTTTCTGTTCTGTGTCCAGAACCATCCCCAGGAACAGTAGGAACCAGCTGCGACTTTGGAATATTCAGGATCCAGCCGTGCTGTTGTAGCACTTCCCGAGCTAGTGCTACTCCGATCAACAACTGTTCCCTGGACCTTGCCTTTATAAGGAGATCGTCCAAGTACGGAATAATTAAAACTCCCTTTTTCCGAAGGAGTATCATCATTTCGGCCATTACCTTGGTAAATACCCTCGGTGCCGTGGACAGACCAAACGGCAACGTCTGGAATTGGTAATGACAGTCCTGTACCACAAATCTGAGGTACTCCTGGTGAGGAGGGTAAATGGGGACATGCAGGTAAGCATCCTTGATGTCCAGTGACACCATGTAATCCCCCTCGTCCAGGCTTGCAATCACCGCTCTGAGCGATTCCATCTTGAACTTGAACCTTCTTATATAAGTGTTCAAAGATTTTAAATTTAAAATGGGTCTCACCGAACCGTCCGGTTTCGGTACCACAAACATTGTGGAATAGTAACCCCGTCCTTGTTGAAGGAGGGGCACCTTGATTATCACCTGCTGAGAATACAGCTTGTGAATCGCCTCCAGCACTGCCTCCCTGTCCGGGGGAGCTGTCGGCAAGGCAGATTTGAGGAAACGGCGAGGGGGAGACGTCTCGAATTCCAGCTTGTACCCCTGAGATACTACCTGTAGAATCCAGGGATCCACCCGTGAACGATCCCACTGGTTGCTGAAGTTCTTGAGACGGGCCCCCACCGTACCTGGCTCCGCCTGTGTAGCCCCAGCGTCATGCGGTGGACTTAGAGGAAGCGGGGGAGGACTTTTGTTCCTGGGAACTGGCTGTATGTTGCAGCTTTTTCCCTCTACCTCTGCCTCTGGGCAGAAAGGACGCGCCTCTAACCCGCTTGCCTTTCTGGGGCCGAAAGGACTGTACCTGATAATACGGTGCTTTCTTTGGCTGTGAGGGAACATGGGGTAAAAATGCTGAATTCCCAGCTGTTGCTGTGGAAACGAGGTCCGAGAGACCATCCCCAAACAACTCCTCACCCTTGTAAGGCAAAACTTCCATGTGCCTTTTAGAATCTGCATCTCCTGTCCACTGCCGAGTCCACAATCCTCTCCTGGCAGAAATGGACATTGCGTTTATTTTAGATGCCAGCCGGCAAATATCCCTCTGTGCATCTCTCATGTATAAGACAGCGTCTTTAATATGCTCTACGGTTAGCAATATAGTGTCTCTGTCTAGGGTATCAATGTTTTCCGACAGGAAATCTGACCACGCAGCTGCAACACTGCACATCCATGCTGAAGCAATAGCCGGTCTCAGTATAATTCCTGAGTGTGTATATACAGACTTCAGGATAGCCTCCTGCTTCCTATCAGCAGGTTCCTTTAGGGCGGCCGTGTCCGGAGACGGTAGTGCCACCTTCTTTGACAGGCGTGTGAGCGCTTTATCCACCCTAGGGGATGTCTCCCAACGTGACCTATCCTCTGGCGGGAAAGGGTACGCCATTAGTAACTTTTTAGAAATTACCAGTTTCTTATCGGGGGAAGCCCACGCTTCTTCACATACTTCATTTAATTCATCAGAAGGGGGAAAAACCACTGGTAGTTTTTTCTCCCCAAACATAATACCCTTTTTTGTGGTACCTGGGGTAATATCAGAAATGTGCAACACATTCTTCATTGCCGTAATCATGTAACGGGTGGCTCTATTGGAATGTACACTAGTCTCATCATCGTCGACACTGGAGTCAGTATCCGTGTCGACATCTGTGTCTGCCATCTGAGGTAGCGGGCGTTTTAGAGCCCCTGATGGCTTTTGAGACGCCTGGGCAGGCACGAGCTGAGAAGCCGGCTGTCCCACATCTGCTATGTCGTCAAACCTTTTATGTAAGGAGTTGACACTGTCACGTAATTCCTTCCACATGTCCATCCATTCAGGTGTCGACCCCACAGGGGGTGACATCACATTTATCGGCTCCTGCTCCGCCTCCACATAAGCCTCCTCATCAAACATGTCGACACAGCCGTACCGACACACCGCACACACACAGGGAATGCTCTGAACGAGGACAGGACCCCACCAAGTCCTTTGGGGAGACAGAGAGAGTATGGCGGCGCGGCTCCGGGACCGGACGACCGAGGCAGGGCCTGTGTTCGATCCCTCTGGAGCTAATGGTGTCCAGTAGCCTAGAAGCCCAAGCTAGCTGCAAGCAGGTAGGTTCGCTTCTCTCCCCTTAGTCCCTCGTAGCAGTGAGTCTGTTGCCAGCAGATCTCACTGAAAATAAAAAACCTAAATTATACTTTCTTTTCTAGGAGCTCAGGAGAGCCCCTAGTGTGCATCCAGCTCGGCCGGGCACAAAATTCTGAGGTCTGGAGGAGGGGCATAGAGGGAGGAGCCAGTGCACACCAGGTAGTCCTAAATCTTTCTTAGTTGTGCCCAGTCTCCTGCGGAGCCGCTATTCCCCATGGTCCTTACGGAGTTCCCAGCATCCACTAGGACGTCAGAGAAAGGTAATTCCAGAGCTTCCCTATCTGAAGGAGATAGGACGGGGTAAGATACCTTTTCTAAATACGCCTTCGCCTTTAGAAAGTCAAAAAGAGGGGTAGCGCCATCGGATCGGTTCTCTAGATTATATAAAAGGGAATAGTACTGTTTGAAGCATGCAGCTATTTCAGGGGTTTTGAAACGGAGAGCGCCCCCAGGGTCCTTCACGCTATTTATAAACAAAGATGAGCGTTGGGCCTTAAGTGCCTGGGCTCGGAGGCGACCAGGTTTATTACCCCATTGGTAGTACTTGGAGTTGCATTTACGGACTGAAAGCTGGATACTATCAATGAGGGTTTTCTTTAGTTGTGCCCTCGTGTCGAGTAATTCTAGGTAATCAGTCTCCGACAGAGATGTTTTGTGCGAGGACTCAAGAAGGTGGAGTCGTTGTAATAGTTTGGTGATTAGTGCTAACCTCTTTTTTTTTTATAAATGTACCCAACTGGTGACATTGCAAATGGCATTAAAGGGAAAGTATGCCTTTTTGCAGATGACACAAAGGTATGCAACAGGGTAGACACACCAGGTGGGGTAAAACAAATGATTGAGGATCTAGGTAGACTAGAGGAATGGTCAAGAGTCTGGCAATTACAGTTTAATGCCAAAAAATGCAAAATCATGCACTTGGGTCTCAAAAATCCTAAAGCTAAATACAGTATTAATGGCACTATACTGGAAACTACTGAGGAGGAAAGGGATCTAGGAGTCACTATTTCAGATGACTTAAAAGCAGGTAAGCAATGTAACAAGGCAATGAGGAAGGCTAGTCAGATGCTTGGCTGCATTGGGAGAGGAATCAGCAGCAGAAAGAAAGAAGTAATAATGCCACTGTATAGGTCATTGGTACGGCCTCATCTAGAATACTGTATTCAGTTCTGGAGGCCATATCTTCAAAAGGATATTAATACATTAGAAACTGTACAAAGGAGGGCAACTAAAATGGTGCATGGCCTACATCACAAAACATACCCAGAAAGACTAAGAAATCTCAATATGTATAGTTTGGAGCAGAGAAGGGAAAGGGGGGACATGATAGAAACTTTCAAATATATGAAGGGTTTTAACAAAGTCCAGGAGGGAAACATTCTCCAAATGAAGAGAAGCAATAGGACACGAGGACATGCACTGAGACTGGAGGGGGGGAGGTTCAGGGGAAATTTGCGGAAAAATTATTTCACAGAAAGGGTAGTGGACAAGTGGAATAGCCTCCCATCAGAGGTGGTAGAGGCTAAGACAGTAGAGCAATTTAAACATGCATGGGATAGACATAAGGATATCCTTACAAAGAAATAAGGATCAAATAAGGTTAGTGATAAAAAATAATATAAAAAAAAAAAAGGGGGCAGACTAGATGGGCCAAGTGGTTCTTATCTGCCGACAAATTCTATGTTTCTATGTTTCTAACTGTATAAGTTTACCTCTTATGGTGCATTTATGCGCTTTCCACAGGATAATCTTAGAGACATCGTCTGTATCATTTATGGAAAAAAATTCAGACAAGGTCTTCTCTATTTCTCCCCTGCAATATTGGTCCTGTAATAATGATTCATTAAGACGCCAGGACCATAGACCTGGGGTAGCTTGGGGGGTTGAAAGAGTCATAGACACCGGGGCGAGGTCAGACCAGGTTATCAAGCCGATGGAGGAATCCATAAGTAAGGGGAGATGTCTGTGACTAAGGAATAGGTAATCGAGACGAGAGTAAGCTTTGTGCGGGGGTGAATAGAAGGAGTAGTCTCTATCGGAGGGGTGAAGGACCCTCCAGGAGTCTGCCAGCTGGAGATCGTGGAACATTCTTCTAACTTGTCGGTATTGACGTTGAGAGGTCCGGGGGGCATTAGAGGAGGAGTCTAAGGATGGATCCATTATCCAGTTCAGATCACCCCCCAGAACAACAACGCCTGAAAGGAGAGGTTCCATTTGGGAGAGGGCGGAGCGAAAAAATGGAACCTGGTCCCTATTTGGGGCATTAAGTGCAACAAATGTGTATGGGCACATGCATATTTTACACCGCACTATCAGGAGACGACCCGGGATCAGCTTATGAACTGATATGTCAGACAGCTGAAGGGTCCTAGAGAATAATATCGCTACACCTTTTGATTTAGAGTCTGGGTTGTTATTATAAAAGGCCTGGGGGAAACGATAGTTAGTCAAGGAGGGGCTACTAGCTGAGATTTTAAAATGCGTTTCTTGGACCAGTGCAACATCTACTCTATCTGCCCAGAGAGACCGTAGAAGGGAGGCTCTTTTCTCCGGTACATTAAGGCCCTTTGCGTTGATCGATGTTATTTTGACTTTACCAGGGGATGTCATGGGAGGCATAAGTCATAGTTGAAGGCGGTGGGCCCGGAGTGGTCAACAAGAGGAAAGAGGAAGGAACAGGGAGGAAAGAGAAAGAAACAGAGCAAATAGAAAAAACAACAACAACAGTCAAGAAACCCGCGATGGGGTAGCTGATCCATCTAAGGATCAGAAACCCAAGAGGCCAAACAGCCAGGAGCGGGTGAGAGGCGAGTGAGGGAGCCACTGCCAGAGGCATATTGAAAGATGGGAAAAAGTAATGCAATAATCAGAACACATACTTAGTTTTAATGAACTGTAAACTGTAAACCTCGTTAACATGAAGAGATCTTCAAATGGAAGGATGGAAGAAATCTCGTAGTCAGGAAATAGGAGCCGACAACCAACGGCCAAATATATAATGGGAGGGGCATAGCCCCAGTGACAGCAATATATTGGATGAAGGCTAATCAGTGATGAGAAATAGTATTACGCTGTAACCTAGAGAAATAGTTTAAGAAGAACAAGAACAAACAAAAGATCACAGGTTATCAATCAGTTAGCATTTGAGTCATTGTCAGAGGGGGATTCATTGGTACTTTTCCTCCCGGCCCTCCGTACCTCCTGCCAGGGGATTCCTGTACTCTGGGATTGGAGAGATGGCAATGCTGGAGTAGGGAAGTCCCAGTCGCGTAAGTCAAGTTTCGGTAGGCCAAGACCTTTACAGAACATAGGGAGATCAGAGTAGGAGTTGAGGATGTGGGTTTTCCCCGATGAGTAGACTTGGAGATTAAAGGGGAATCCCCAATGGTATTTCAGTTGGCGTTTACGGAGTTCGTCCGTTAGGGGCTTGAGGGCTTTTCGTTGTTGGAGGGTGTGCCAGGACAAGTCTTGGTAGATATGGATAACTGAACCGTTGAAGTCAACGCCATCGAGATGGCGTACCTTACGCATGATGTCGTCCTTCTGAGAAAAATAATGCAATCTGCAGATGACATCACGTGGTCTGTCTGCGGAGAGACCTCTTGGTTTCAGAGCACGATGGGCCCTATCGAAGCTGATATTATCGTTGGGATCGTTACCTAATATCTCGTTAAAGATTTTCGTAAGAGCATCAATCAGGCCTGTTTGAGGAACGTCTTCCGGCAATCCCCGCACACGGATGTTGTTTCTTCTCCCTCTGTTATCCAAATCTGTTAACCGTGTTTGGAGAGAGCGAATCTCTGTCGACTGAGCTTCAATGACATTCGTCAATGACTTCAGGAACGTGTCGGAAGAGACCTGGTGATCCTCCAAACTCGACACCTGGTCAGAGATGTGGGAAATGTCCTGTCTCATGGTAGCCAGTTCACGTCTCACTGTATCTTGTAGATCCTGTTTAGTGGGTAAATTTTCATATAGGCTGATATTTTGTAGATCCCTACCTCCTGGAGGGCAGGTATGCGGTGCGTCCGCACTTGGAGGGGATGGGTGGGGGCAGGCGGGGAGAGGAGGGAATTTGAAGCAGAAGGGTTTTCTGTTAATGCGGGCGAGGTGGATTGTAAAAATTATCTCATAGCGGACTGCGACATGTTCCCCCGCGGAGTTGATGTGCCGGTCTTTTGAGAAGATTTCTTGTTCCTGGGCATTACTCAATCAGCATCAAGAAGCTTAGATTCATTAAGGTCAAGATAACGAGATGAAATAAGGTTGCATAACTCACATAAGAATGCCTTCAGCGGTGTAGCTCCCTGTGGGTTGGCATCAGCAGTTCATTACGGTATCAATAGCAACGGCAGCCTAGCGTAGCACACATCTATAGCACTAGACCGCTGGGGCGTCTCAGCGGGTTAGAAAAGCATTCAATCGGTTTCTAATATTTGAACAGATATGCACATCTCAGGTGTATTTTCCTAGGGTGGCTACCAGAGGGAGTTTTCTGTAGAAGCTACAGCTCAGGGTCTGTAATAGGGTCTGTCCTGCTTAATTGGTGCTGGGAGACAGCAGGAGTGCGACCTACTGTATCAGGCAAAGGTGTACAAGGTACAGGCTGTGTCAGCACCACTCCATAGAATCCCCCCTTAGGGCTATAGCCAGAAGGCAGTCCACAGTGAAAAGGGAGTCAAGCGAGATGGCCGTCACGGCGGGGAGCCGGGGCACCAGGAGGGTATGTACTTGTAGTTCCCTGCATGTACGGACAGCGGGAGGAGAGACTGGCTGACGGCAGGGCCGGTGCTGCGAACGGTCCCCCGGCGATTGCAGGTAGTGGATCACAGCGGAGGGGTCGCGCGGCGGGTCCAGGGCATTATGACTGTGCCCCAATATGATATGAGGGAGAGCGGCAGGGAAGCCAGGGTGCTGCAGTATGGAGAGCAGCACATTTACAGTCCCCCAGCTTCGGGATGTATAGCCAGCCCCCATCCCGTCTTACCAGTAAGTCACCACAGGTGTTTCGGTGACTAGAGGTCTCGGCCGCGAGGGAGAGGGCACCGGCTTCGGGCGTTGCGAGCCGCTGGCAGACGCTCCGGGCCGCTCGTCCGAGGCCTCAGGGAAAGCCGCGGGCAAGATGGCAGCCGCACTCTTCGTGGAACCCCGCTGCTCAGGGCTCCGGCGTTCGGCGTCCCGGGCCGCCGGTTGTGCTAAAGGGCAGCCTGATGGTGGTGTGGGCCTCACGAACCCTGCGCAGAGCTCCGGAAGCTTCAACAAGCGGATCCGAGTGTCCGTGCGGCTCCAGCAGTTCAGACCGGGATCCGTAGTCACTCCAGGAGATGTCTGTTCAGGGGCTCATTTGCTGCATAGCTGGAGATCCAGGTTAGGAGAGAGGCATCCAAAAGGTAGCTGACAGGCACCTCAAGGCAGTGTCAGGTTATGCAGAGAAGTCCAATATGGCCGCCGTGGCCCACCAGAAGCAGCCCCCCCCCCCTGCAGATAATATGTAGGGCCGTGCTGGGGTCCCCCCTCACTGCTGTGGGGCTTGGAGCAGGCTTCGAGGGGCAGGTGAGGCAATGTGAGTGGCCCAGGGAGAGGCCAGCGGCTCCGGATCGCGGTAAATGAGCGTCTCCCGCTCCACGGAGCTCAAGGTCCGGGTAGCCGCCGCACTCAAGTCCCCGGCTTCCGGTACGGCTAGGCCGCAGCACGCAGGGGCCGAGCAAACAGTCCCCAAGCACCGTGGATGCCAGCAGCCGGCTCCCGGGGTTGTCAGGAGCGCCAGGGGACTGAAGGATCCGGGGCACAGGGCGACGGGCAGCCAGTGGGAAGGCCCCAGCCGAAGGCCTCCTCCAATATGGCCGCCGGCCATCTCACAGAGCGGCTCCCCTCTCCTCACAGCTTGATAGCGGCAGCAGGCTGGAGAGGCAGAGAGTGCTCCTGGGCAGCGTCCAGCAGCTAAGGGGATCCCCGGGAGGGAGAGTAACCTGGTCCACTGCAGGTCCCCAGCGATGGAAGCCCACGGTGGGCTGGAGTGAAAATCAAGGCCCCGGTCTGGAGGGCTCAGGTAGGCCGCAGTCCGCAGGAGCTCCAGATCCGCTCCCTGACTCCGCAGCCTTCACCCGGACACCCCAGGGGGGCCAAAGAAGTCAGCAGATGAGGCGGGGTTATTGAGGGTGCCCTGTTAGTGGCTTTTAAAAGCTTAAATTTGTAGGAGCCCCCTCCAGGCAGGTCTGGCTTCCTTAGCTGTTAGGCCACGCCCCCCAACGCGTTGGGTTTTATACATATATGTGTATTAGTACTATGTTTTGGTACAAATGAGCATTGTACTTATGAAACATTTTATTATTGTACGATAATTTTAATGTCGTTTTATTAAAACTTTTGTCCTTCGGGTCACGCTGGTTTGATTGTCATTTGAATTATCAGTATTGTTGTGCGCCCTCTGAATACTGTACTTATATTCTATTTTTATCTCCCACTAGCAGGAAGATTGTTCTTGAGGTGCTGCCCGATTTATTACAGCGCGAGTAAAGGGTATTGTTGTTGTATCTTATCTATTTTGCTAGTCACCCCCAACTCGCTGCAGTATATTATGCCTGTCTTTATAGATAGATTAAAAAGATCCCAAAGAATGAAACAATTGTTTATGGAGGACGAAGAGTTAGTCCTCATGGAGGAGAATGAGGAGGATTATTATGAGCATCTGAATCTAATGGAAAAACTCTCCACTAAGAAGATCAAGGGATGGTACGATGTTATCACCCTTGAAAAATATATCGAAGTGGAGAGAATTCCAAGAGGTTTGAGGTTATTAAAAACACCTACCCTGGGGAACGATAATGAGAATTTTATGACAGAATGGAATTCTGTTTTGACCGATTGTTCTATGAAACTAATGGGTCTAATTGTCAAAGAACGCAAAAAAGAGCTAATTAAATTAGACGAGGAAATAACTAACGTGGAATCCCTTATGAAAAAGTTCGATATTAGTGAAGAATATAAGAAATATGTGGGAGATCTATTATCCAAATTAGAAAATGAGATTATAATTAGAAAATAAAGAAAATACGTTAGAGATAAGAATGATTATAAAAATGGGAATATTCAAAATTGGTCTAGGGTAGAAGCGCAGCCATTAAGGACTCGACAGTCTGAGGGTAGTAATAATGATTGGCATGAAGTAAATTATGAACACCGGGGGAGACAAATCCACCGATCCCCATATGGGAAAAAGAGGTTCTCCAACCACTATCAAAGGTATAGGGAAAGAATACCCTCATATCCATATAGACAAGAGAGGCATCAATCCTATATTGAAAGATACCATAATATACCATCACATTATAACAAATTTGATAATCTAAGATCTCTATCCCCCCGTAGGTCTGAATGGGGATATTCACCCCGCATGTCTGAAGAAAAACAAGAATTTTTTGGGGGGAGCGTACAAATACACAATATCGGACAAAACAGAAAAAAATAGAGATAGCCAAGAGCGAGGTACCACAGGGTACAAAAAGAGGATATCGAGAGGAAGAAGAGGAGGGAGAGGCTGTAGAGGTAGTAGAAAATACTCCCAAAAAAATAAAAGCACACTACAGCCGAGACATTGGTACTAACAAAGAGTCTAAAATTCGCACCGAATGAAGGTACGGATAAATTTAATTTGTTCATAGATCTAAATAGATATGTAAGAAACTTAAAGGTACAGAGACAATTTCTAAAAAATCCCGTCCCTAAATTGTCTTATGAGCCTAAAGAAAAACCTGTTGTCTCCCTTCCTTCAAAATTTTATCCAGTGGAGTCACGTGGACATTTTCTATGAGTCAGTTAGAGATGACTTTAGAAAAATGAAAACTCATAATAATAAATATAACTATAACATCACTCCGCTAGAAAGGAATGCTATCAAGAATCTAGCAAAGGACTCTAGTATTATTATCAAGTCCGCAGACAAAGAGGGCGCAGTAGTTCTCAAAGATAGATCACTATATCTGAAAGAATCCTATAATATATTGGACGTTGAATCAACCTATGTCAAACTTGAAAAAGACCCGACTATAGAGTTCCAAGATTCACTGTATGAACTTCTGAATAGTGCTAAAAAGAATAGCTTAATTTGTAAAGAGGAATTTGACTACCTCTATAAGAAGTTCCCTACCATGCCTCTATTCTACCAACTGCCTAAAGTACACAAAAATAGATTAGTCCCACCGGGACGTCCCTTTATTGCAGGAGTAAATTCCTTAACATCTAACCTCTCGCATTTTGTTGATTTAAAGTTACAGCCTTATGTTTTGTTAAATAAATCCCATCTTAAGGACTCCACAAGCCTTCTGAGACTTGTTGACAACTGCGAATGGCCGTCTAATAATAGATGGCTGACGGTGGACGTACAAGCCCTCTATTCCTCCATCCCACACGATAGGGGAATAGAAGCAGTGGGACATGTTCTCGAAAGTGACCCTAAAAATACACAATTAGAGGTCACCTTCATTACAGACTGCATTAGGTTCATTTTAGAACATAATTTTTTTGAATTTAATGGTACCTACCTCCTACAGAAACAGGGTACCGCGATGGGGACCAAGTTTGCCCCATCGTATGCTAAACTGTTGATGAAGGAGTGGGAAAATAAATTTGTATATATGATACAGACTTTGATAAGGTGAATATAAAATTACACAGAAGATACATTGATGACCTGTTATTTATATGGCAAGGAGATCTGAAAAGCATTGAGAACTTTATGGATCATCTAAATAAGAACGAATATAATCTGAAGTTTACTTATAAAACTGATCCTACGACTATAGATTATCTGGACTTAGAACTAAGAGGATGTATTATAGGAGGGGTGACCACTAAGACCTTTTTTAAATCTGTAGATGTGAACAGCTACATACCCCAGGATAGTTGCCATCATCCAGTTTGGAAGAATGGAGTTCCCTACTCCCAATTTGTTAGGATTAGGAAAAATTGCAGTGATATCACTGAGTATTGGGAACAATCAGCCATTTTGCTCAATAGATTCATAGAAAGAGGTTATGATGCCAACTGCTTGAATGAAGCAAGGCATAAGGCCTCAAAAAGATCAAGAATAGAACTATTAAAAGAAAAACCCTATACCATTTCGTCCAGTATGAGTCAATCAAGATCATTTGTCACTCAGTATAGCAAAGATGCTAATAAAATGAAGAAAATAATGACGAAACATTGGGGTATACTACAGAAAGACCCCATCTTAGGACCCACATTGCCAGATAAACCTCAGTTAGTCTATAAAAAAGCTTGGAACCTCAAAAGTGTAATAGCACCAAGTAGTTTGAAGTCAGATAAACCTTCGAATCCATCGAGTGACCACTTTTTGGCCAACAAATGGGGATGTTTTCCTTGCAATCAGTGTATCTGCTGCAAATACATGCAAAAGGCCTCTGTTAAATTAAAAATGGAAAATGACAGATTCCATATATTAAAAGATAGGGTCACCTGTACTACAGAATATGTAATCTACAAAATAAGTTATTCATGTAGTCTTTCAAATGTGGGAAAGACAAAACGAAAACTGAAAATCAGAATCCAGGAACACTTACGGAATATTAAAAATAGAATGATGTCGCAGTGTCTACCTCGGCACTTTGCAGAAGTACATAAATCTGAAGTGACCGGGATGACCTTCACAGCATTAGAACATATTAAAATTGATAAAAGAGGAGGAGACAGATTTATTGTTAGCGAAACGAGAGTCTTATTGGATCTATATACTAAATACTTTATCTCCGTTAGGTCTTAATGAAGGTATTGACATTGTCTCCTTCCTGGGTTGCTAGGAGAAAATATTCATACATTCTAGTACATACTTATCTGCATTCTCCAATACTTTATCATTTCTCTATAGGAGGTCCCTTTCCCTATATAGATATAGAACACCTGTAAATAATTCTATTTTATTTTAAGCATAAGTGCCATCTCATCATTATTAAAAGCGAACAATTATTATCTAGAATTGCGATTCTATGTTTATCTAATATATGTCATCTTATCATTATAATATGAACATAAGTGTTATCTCTGTAACATGATTATAAGTGTTTATTTGATATATGTCATCTTATCATTGTAACATGAATATAAGTGTTAATTCATTATTGCCAAACAGATCTGTAATAATCATTTCTGATAGGTGACCCTACGTTGGTTTTGTATATGCCCTTCAGTATTGAAAGGGAATGAAAACCCCTGTAATATGGGATCTATTGTTATATCCATACTTTAGAATTGTTAATAATAAAGAATTGTAAAGATATTGAGAAAATAATGTTCGATTCTCGGTAACTGGAAGGACCATAAGTAGCATTTAAAGATATTCCTTATGTGAGATAATCCTTTATATCTAATGTGGTTCCTTCCCTAGCGCGTTCAATATGAGTGATAGTGGAGCACACCGCTGGGATCAGCGGCATCATGCGAACCCGGAAGTGAGGAGGTGCGTTCCACTGCGAGTACAGGTGGAACGCACAGCCAAATCCGGAAGGGACGCAGTGCGTTCCATTCCCGATGTAGATGGGGCACACAGCGGGAGAGGAAGCGGTGTATCTGAGCGGGACACTATTAGATCCCGGCTCGTAGCCTTGCCTCTGGGCTTAATATGTCCCTTTTTTATTAAATCTATGTGGTGCCCAGTGTGGCCCGCCCACTATTAAAATAGGAAATGGAGTCTAAGGCGGAAGTCCGTGCGTTCCGCCGCGATCACAGGTGGAACGCATGGCGGAAGTAGTATAATTAGTTCAAGATATTAACATTTTTAACAATAAAGGGAGGTTTCTCTTGAATTACAAGTTCTTATTAACATCTATCTAATCATCATCTCTCATTTTTATTGGCCCAGTATCTGTTTAATTAACTACTTTATAGTAACCTATCAGCAAGTGATAGGAAGTGAGGTAATACCCAGATGGGTATAAATAGACTAGACCCACACTCTCCAGTTCACTTGACATCCAGGAGAGGAGACAGTCACATATATATTCAGAATCCTTTATTGTAAGTAGTAATTACTGGTTTTTATTTCCATTTAATAGGTTTACCTTTAATTGAAGTAATACAAATTTGTACTTAACATTCAGTTGGATACTTTCTATCCCTCTGGGCATTTTGTCTGGTGTCACTATTCTTGCCTTGCTTTTAAAGTAAGTTCGTATAGGTATATATTGAATAGTTAATTTATCTAAGAGTTGAACATTACCCCATTAAGTGCTATTTAATCCATTTAGATACCTATGGTATTTCATCCACCTTGGAGGATACTGCATAATTGGTTGTATCTATCGCTAGAATTAAATGTGAGTATGATGATATATAGTAATAGAGGTGAAATTAGGAACTAAATCAAATTTTCCATTTAGATATATAAATATTTCTTATAGAATCATCTTTGTTATATAACGAATAAGGAATATCTGAACTTTAATAAGAAGATTATCCTCGAATTTCTTTTATGTAAGTGACTAATGGTCTAAATAATATATTAAGGTTCACAATTAGTTGATAAAATGTAATAAGTCTATTTCTTCCATTAGACACGTCCACTATATAATATCATCTTCTACAGTGAGACCATTCTTGTGTTCCTTACTTAAAGTGTCCCTCACTTAAAGTATCTTCACAGTAAGTAGCCACACTAAGATTCCTTGGACGGTATTAAACCAATATTTAGACATTGAAGAATATTCTTCTCTCAATATCTCCTTTTTCTACTGTTTTGTAAAATGTAAGAGAATAATAAGAATTTACTTACCGATAATTCTATTTCTCATAGTCCGTAGTGGATGCTGGGGACTCCGTAAGGACCATGGGGAATAGCGGCTCCGCAGGAGACTGGGCACATCTAAAGAAAGCTTTAGGACTATCTGGTGTGCACTGGCTCCTCCCCCTATGACCCTCCTCCAAGCCTCAGTTAGGATACTGTGCCCGGACGAGCGTACACAATAAGGAAGGATTTTGAATCCCGGGTAAGACTCATACCAGCCACACCAATCACACCGTATAACCAGTGATCTGAACCCAGTTAACAGCATGATAACAGAGGATCCTCTGAAAGATGGCTCACAACAATAATAACCCGATTTTTGTAACAATAACTATGTACAAGTATTGCAGACAATCCGCACTTGGGATGGGCGCCCAGCATCCACTACGGACTATGAGAAAATAAGAATTTACTTACCGATAATTCTATTTCTCGGAGTCCGTAGTGGATGCTGGGGTTCCTGAAAGGACCATGGGGAATAGCGGCTCCGCAGGAGACAGGGCACAAAAAAGTAAAGCTTTACTAGGTCAGGTGGTGTGCACTGGCTCCTCCCCCTATGACCCTCCTCCAGACTCCAGTTAGGTACTGTGCCCGGACGAGCATACACAATAAGGGAGGCATTTTGAATCCCGGGTAAGACTCATACCAGCCACACCAATCACACCGTACAACTTGTGATCTAAACCCAGTTAACAGTATGACAACAGAAAGGGCCTCTTAAAGATGGCTCCTTAACAATAACCCGAATTAGTTAACAATAACTATGTACAAGTATTGCAGATAATCCGCACTTGGGATGGGCGCCCAGCATCCACTACGGACTCCGAGAAATAGAATTATCGGTAAGTAAATTCTTATTTTCTCTATCGTCCTAAGTGGATGCTGGGGTTCCTGAAAGGACCATGGGGATTATACCAAAGCTCCCAAACGGGCGGGAGAGTGCGGATGACTCTGCAGCACCGAATGAGAGAACTCCAGGTCCTCCTTTGCCAGGGTATCAAATTTGTAAAATTTTACAAACGTGTTCTCCCCCGACCACGTAGCTGCTCGGCAGAGTTGTAATGCCGAGACCCCTCGGGCAGCCGCCCAAGATGAGCCCACCTTCCTTGTGGAGTGGGCTTTTACAGTTTTAGGCTGTGGCAGGCCTGCCACAGAATGTGCAAGTTGAATTGTGTTACAAATCCAACGAGCAATCGACTGCTTAGAAGCAGGTGCGCCCAACTTGTTGGGTGCATACAATATAAACAGCGAGTCAGATTTTCTGACTCCAGCCGTCCTTGCAATGTATATTTTTAAGGCTCTGACAACGTCCAACAACTTGGAGTCCTCCAAGTCGCTAGTGGCCGCAGGCACCACAATAGGTTGGTTCAGATGAAATGCTGATACCACTTTAGGGAGAAAATGCGGACGAGTCCGCAGTTCTGCCCTATCCGAATGGAAGATTAGATAAGGACTTTTATAAGATAAAGCCGCCAATTCAGATACTCTCCTGGCAGAGGCCAGGGCTAGTAACATAGTCACTTTCAATGTGAGATATTTCAAATCCACCTTTTTCAATGGTTCAAACCAATGGGATTTGAGGAAATCTAAAACTACATTTAGATCCCACGGTGCCACCGGAGGCACCACAGGAGGCTGTATATGCAGTACTCCCTTGACAAAAGTCTGGACCTCAGGGACAGAGGCCAATTCTTTTTGGAAGAATATTGACAGGGCCGAAATTTGAACCTTAATGGATCCCAATTTGAGACCCATAGATAATCCTGATTGCAGGAAATGTAGGAAACGACCCAGTTGGAATTCCTCCGTCGGAACCCTCCGATCCTCGCACCACGCTACATATTTTCGCCAAATGCGGTGATAATGTTTCACGGTGACTTCCTTCCGTGCCTTAATCAAGGTAGGAATGACTTCTTCTGGAATGCCTTTCCCTTTTAGGATCTGGCGTTCAACCGCCATGCCGTCAAACGCAGCCGCGGTAAGTCTTGAAAAAGACAGGGACCCTGCTGTAGCAGGTCCCTTCTCAGAGGTAGAGGCCACGGTTCGTCCGTGAGCATCTCTTGAAGTTCCGGATACCAAGTCCTTCTCGGCCAATCCGGAACCACTAGTATTGTTCTTACTCTTCTTTGCCGTATGATCTTCAATACCTTTGGTATGAGCGGCAGAGGAGGAAACACATACACTGACTGGTACACCCAAGGAGTTACCAGTGCGTCCACAGCTATTGCCTGTGGATCTCTTGACCTGGCGCAATATTTGTCCAGTTTCTTGTTGAGGCGAGACGCCATCATGTCTACAATTGGTCTTTCCCAACGGTCTATTAACATGTTGAAGACTTCTGGATGTAGACCCCACTCTCCCGGATGAAGATCGTGTCTGCTGAGGAAGTCTGCTTCCCAGTTGTCCACGCCCGGGATGAACACTGCTGACAGTGCTATCACGTGATTCTCCGCCCAGCGAAGAATCTTGGCAGCTTCTGCCATTGCACTCCTGCTTCTTGTGCCGCCCTGCCTGTTTACATGGGCGACCGCCGTGATGTTGTCCGACTGAATCAACACCGGCTTTCCTTGCAGGAGAAGTTCCGCCTGGCTTAGAGCATTGTAGATTGCTCTTAGTTCCAGAATGTTTATGTGAAGAGACTTTTCCAGACTCGTCCATACTCCCTGGAAGTTTCTTCCTTGTGTGACTGCTCCCCAGCCTCTCAGGCTGGCGTCCGTGGTCACCAGGATCCAATCCTGAATGCCGAATCTGCGGCCTTCTAATAGGTGAGCCTTCTGCAACCACCACAGAAGTGACACCCTTGTCTTTGGTGACAGGGTTATTCGCAGGTGCATCTGCAGATGCGACCCTGACCATTTGTCCAACAGATCCCTTTGGAATATTCTTGCATGGAATCTGCCGAATGGAATTGCTTCGTAAGAAGCCACCATTTTTCCCAGGACTCTTGTGCATTGATGTACTGACACTTTTCCTGGTTTTAGGAGGTTCCTGACCAGATCGGATAACTCCTTGGCTTTTTCCTCTGGAAGGAAAACCTTTTTCTGAACCGTGTCCAGAATCATTCCTAGGAACAGCAGACGAGTTGTCGGGATTAAATGGGATTTTGGAATATTCAGAATCCACCCGTGTTGTCTTAGCACCTCTTGAGATAGTGCTAAAGCTGTCTCCAGCTGTTCTCTGGACCTTGCCCTTATTAGGAGATCGTCCAAGTATGGGATAACTAATACGCCTTTTCTTCGAAGAAGAATCATCATCTCGGCCATTACCTTGGTAAAGACCCGAGGCGCCGTGGACAATCCGAACGGCAGCGTCTGAAACTGATAGTGACAGTTTTGAACAATGAACCTGAGGTACCCCTGGTGTGCGGGGTAAATCGGAACGTGTAGATACGCATCCTTGATGTCCAAGGATACCATAAAGTCCCCTTCTTCCAGGTTCGCTATCACTGCTCTGAGTGACTCCATCTTGAACTTGAACTTTTTTATGTAGAGGTTCAAGGACTTCAGATTTAGAATAGGCCTTACCGAGCCATCCGGCTTCGGTACCACAAATAGAGTGGAATAATACCCCTTTCCTTGTTGTAATAGGGGTACTTTGACTATCACCTGCTGAGCGTACAGCTTGTGAATGGCTTCCAACACCCTCTCCCTTTCGGAAGAGACGGTTGGTAAGGCAGACTTCAGGAAACGATGAGGAGGATCCGTCTCTAATTCCAACCTGTACCCCTGAGATATTATCTGCAGGATCCAGGGGTCTACCTGCGAGTGAGCCCACTGCGCGCTGTAATTTTTGAGACGGCCCCCCACTGTCCCCGAGTCCGCTTGAGAGGCCCCAGCGTCATGCTGAGGTTTTTGCAGGAGCCGGGGAGGGCTTCTGTTCCTGGGAAGGAGCTGCCTGTTGGTGTCTCTTCCCTCTTCCTCTGCCTCGTGGCAGGTACGACAAGCCCTTTGCTCTCTTATTTTTGTAGGAGCGAAAAGGCTGCGGTTGAAAGGTCGGTGCCTTTCTCTGTTGGGGAGTGACTTGAGGTAAAAAAGTGGATTTCCCGGCAGTAGCCGTGGCCACCAAGTCTGATAGACCAACTCCAAATAACTCCTCCCCTTTATACGGCAAAACCTCCATGTGACGTTTTGAATCCGCATCGCCTGTCCACTGTCGTGTCCATAAGGCTCTTCTGGCTGAAATGGACATAGCACTCACCCGAGATGCCAGTGTGCAAATATCCCTCTGTGCATCACGCATATAGATAAATGCATCCTTTATTTGTTCTAACGACAGTAAAACATTGTCCCTATCTAGGGTATCAATATTTTCAATCAGGGATTCTGACCAAACTACTCCAGCACTGCACATCCAGGCAGTTGCTATAGCTGGTCGTAGTATAACACCTGCATGTGTGTATATATTCTTTTGAATAACTTCCATCTTTCTATCTGATGGATCCTTAAGTGCGGCCGTCTCAGGAGAGGGTAACGCCACTTGTTTGGATAAGCGTGTGAGCGCCTTGTCCACCTTAGGGGGTGTTTCCCAGCGCGCCCTAACCTCTGGCGGGAAAGGGTATAATGCCAATAACTTTTTTGAAATTATCAACTTTTTATCAGGAGCAACCCACGCTTCATCACACACGTCATTTAATTCTTCTGATTCAGGAAAAACTGTTTGTAGTTTTTTCACACCATACATAATACCCTGTTTTACGGTATCTGTAGTATCAGCTAAATGTAACGTCTCCTTCATTGCCAAAATCATATAACGTGTGGCCCTACTGGAAAATACGTTTGAATTTCTACCGTCGTCACTGGAATCAGTGCCCGTGTCTGGGTCTGTGTCGACCGACTGAGGCAAAGGGCGTTTTACAGCCCCTGACGGTGTTTGAGGCGCCTGGACAGGCATTAATTGATTGTCCGGCCGCCTCATGTCCTCAACTGACTGTTTAAGGGAAGATAAACCATCACGTAATTCCACAAATAAAGGCATCCATTCTGGTGTCGACCCCCTGGGGGGTGACATCTGCATATTTGGCAATTGCTCCGCCTCCACACCAATATCGTCCTCATACATGTCGACACCACGTACCGACACACACCGCAAACTCACAGGGAATGCTCTAATGAAGACAGGACCCACTAGCCCTTTTGGGGAGACAGAGGGAGAGTCTGCCAGCACACACCACAAAGCGCTATATATACAAGGGATATCCTTATATTAAGTGCTCCCTTATAGCTGCTTTAATATATATATATATATCCATTAATGTGCCCCCCCTCTCTGTTTTACCCTGTTTCTGTAGTGCAGTGCAGGGGAGAGACCTGGGAGCCGTTCTGACCAGCGGAGCTGTGACAGAAAATGGCGCCGTGTGCTGAGGAGATAGGCCCCGCCCCTTTTTCGGCGGGTTCTTCTCCCGCTATTTTTCCAGTCAGGCAGGGGTTAAATATCTCCATATAGCCCCTATGGGCTATATGTGAGGTATTTTTAGCCTTGTATAAGGTTTATATTTGCCTCTCAGAGCGCCCCCCCCCAGCGCTCTGCACCCTCAGTGACTGCCCAGTGAAGTGTGCTGAGAGGAAAATGGCGCACAGCTGCAGTGCTGTGCGCTACCTTATGAAGACTGAGGAGTCTTCAGCCGCCGGTTTCCGGACCTCTTCACGCTTCAGCATCTGCAAGGGGGTCGGCGGCGCGGCTCCGGGACCGGACTCCACGGCTGGGCCTGTGTTCGATCCCTCTGGAGCTAATGGTGTCCAGTAGCCAAGCAGCAAATCCACTCTGCATGCAGGTGAGTTTACTACTTTCCCCCTAAGTCCCACGTTGCAGTGATCCTGTTGCCAGCAGGACTCACTGTAAAGAAAAAAAAAACCTAAACTAAACTTTCTCTAAGCAGCTCTTTAGGAGAGCCACCTAGATTGCACCCTTCTCGTTCGGGCACAAAATCTAACTGGAGTCTGGAGGAGGGTCATAGGGGGAGGAGCCAGTGCACACCACCTGACCTAGTAAAGCTTTACTTTTTTGTGCCCTGTCTCCTGCGGAGCCGCTATTCCCCATGGTCCTTTCAGGAACCCCAGCATCCACTTAGGACGATAGAGAAATAGAATTATCGGTAAGTAAATTCTTATTTTCTCTAACGTCCTAAGTGGATGCTGGGGACTCCGTAAGGACCATGGGGATTATACCAAAGCTCCCAAACGGGCGGGAGAGTGCGGATGACTCTGCAGCACCAAATGAGAGAACTCCAGGTCCTCCTCAGCCAGGATATCAATTTTGTAGAATTTTACAAACGTATTTGCTCCTGACCAAGTAGCTGCTCGGCAAAGTTGTAAAGCCGAGACCCCTCGGGCAGCCGCCCAAGATGAGCCCACCTTCCTTGTGGAGAGGGCATTTACAGATTTTTGGCTGTGGCAGGCCTGCCACAGAATGTGCAAGCTGAATTGTACTACAAATCCAACGAGCAATAGTCTGCTTAGAAGCAGGAGCACCCAGCTTGTTGGGTGCATACAGGATAAACAGCGAGTCAGATTTCCTGACTCCAGCCCTCCTGGAAACATATATTTTCAGGGCCCTGACAACGTCTAGCAACTTGGAGTCCTCCAAGTCCCTAGTAGCCGCAGGCACCACAAATAGGTTGGTTCAGGTGAAACGCTGAAACCACCTTAGGGAGAAACTGAGGACGAGTCCTCAATTCCGCCCTGTCCGAATGGAACATCAGATAAGGGCTTTTCTCTAACGTCCTAAGTGGATGCTGGGGACTCCGTAAGGACCATGGGGAATAGCGGCTCCGCAGGAGACTGGGCACATCTAAAGAAAGCTTTAGGACTAACTGGTGTGCACTGGCTCCTCCCCCTATGACCCTCCTCCAAGCCTCAGTTAGATTTCTGTGCCCGACGAGAAGGGTGCACACTAGGGGCTCTCCTGAGCTTCTTAGTGAAAGTTTTAGTTTAGGTTTGTTATTTTCAGTGAGACCTGCTGGCAACAGGCTCACTGCATCGAGGGACTAAGGGGAGAAGAAGCGAACTCACCTGCGTGCAGAGTGGATTGGGCTTCTTGGCTACTGGACATTAGCTCCAGAGGGACGATCACAGGTTCAGCCTGGATGGGTCCCGGAGCCGCGCAGCCGGCCCCCTTACAGAGCCAGAAGAGCGAAGAGGTCCGGAGAAAGCGGCGGCAGAAGACGTTCCTGTCTTCAAATAAGGTAGCGCACAGCACTGCAGCTGTGCGCCATTGCTCTCAGCACACTTCACACTCCGGTCACTGAGGGTGCAGGGCGCTGGGGGGGGCGCCCTGAGACGCAATAAAACATGACAGAAATACCTTACATGGCAAAAAATGCATCACATATAGCTCCTGGGCTATATGGATGCATTTAACCCCTGCCAGAATATACAAAAAACCGGGAGATAAGGCCGCCGAAAAGGGGGCGGGGCCTATCTCCTCAGCACACTGGCGCCATTTTCCCTCACAGCTCAGTTGGAGGGAAGCTCCCTGGCTCTTCCCTGCACTACAGAAAGGGTTAAAAAAAGAGAGGGGGGCACTATTTAGGCGCAGTATTAAAACATAAAGCAGCTATAAGGGGAAAAACACTTATATAAGGTTATCCCTGTATATATATAGCGCTCTGGTGTGTGCTGGCATACTCTCCCTCTGTCTCCCCAAAGGGCTAGTGGGGTCCTGTCCTCTATCAGAGCATTCCCTGTGTGTGTGTGCTGTGTGTCGGTACGTTTGTGTCGACATGTATGAGGAGAAAAATGATGTGGAGATGGAGCAGAGTGTCTGTAACAGTGATGTCACCCCCTAGGGGGTCGACACCTGAGTGGATGTACTGTTGAAAATTACGTGACAGTGTCAGCTCTATATAAAAAAAACAGTGGTTGACATGAGACAGCCGGCTACTCAGCTTGTGCCTGTCCAGACGTCTCATAGGCCGTCAGGGGCTCTAAAGCGGCCGTTACCTCAGATGGCAGATACAGACGCCGACACGGATATTGACTCCTGTGTCGACGGTGAAGAGACAACCGTGATTTCCAGTAGGGCCACACGTTACATGATTGAGACAATGGCAAATGTTTTTATACATTTTTGATAATACGAGTACCACCAAAAAGGGGTATTATGTTCGGTGAGGGAAAAACTACCTGTAGTTTTCCTGAATCTGAGAAATAAAATGAGGTGTGTGATGATGCGTGGGTTTCCCCCCGATAACAATTGATAATTTCTTAAAAAGTATTGGCTGCATACCCTTTCCCGCCAGAGGTTAGGGTGCGTTGGGAAACACCCCCTAGGGGGGATAAGGCGCTCACACGCTTGTAAGAACAAGGGCTCTACCCTCTCATGAGATGGCCGCCCTTAAGGATCCTGCTGATAGAAAGCAGGAGGGTATCCAAAAAGGTATTTACACACATACTGGTGTTATACTGCGACCAGCTATCGCCTCAGCCTGGAGGTGCAGTGCTGGGTGGGCATG
The DNA here is from genome assembly GCF_028390025.1 of Pseudophryne corroboree. Taxonomy (NCBI): domain Eukaryota; kingdom Metazoa; phylum Chordata; class Amphibia; order Anura; family Myobatrachidae; genus Pseudophryne; species Pseudophryne corroboree. The sequence goes on along the minus strand of NC_086450.1, from coordinate 251,219,510 downwards.
GTCGGATTCCCTGACTGGAAATATTAGGATAGTATATTATTGCCTATAGAGCATTTAAAAGATGCATTTCTATATATGCATGATGCACAGCGGAATAATTGCCGACTGGCATCAAGTATAAGTGCGTTGTCCAATTCTACCAGTAAAATGGTCAGGTGATGCGGATTCCAAACGGCATTTGGAAGTATTGCCTTTGAAAGGGGACATTTGGGGTCGGTCTTTTAGACCTGGTGCCACGGCAACAGCTGGGAAATCCACGTTTGTACCCTAGGTCGCCTCTCAAAATAAGACGCCGTATTATCAGGCGCAGTCCTTTGTTGGCAAGCGGACAAAAGGTTCCTCTTTTCTGCTCGTGACAGAGGGAGAGGAAAAAGGCTGCAGAGATCAGCCAGTTCCCAGGAACAGAAACCCTTTCCCGCCTCTGCCAAGCCCTCAGTATGACGCTAGGGCTTTACAAGCTCAGGCACGGTGGGGGCCCGTTCTCAATGAATTTCAGTGCGCAGTGGGCTCACTCGCAAGTAGACCCCTGGATCCTTCAGGTAATAACTCAGGGGTACATATTGGAATTCGAGACGTCTCCCCCTCGCAGTTTCCAAAAGTCGGCTTTACCGACGTCTCCCTCTGATAGGGAGGCAGTTTTGGAAGCCATTCACAAGCTGTATTCCCAGCAGGTGATAATCAAGGTACCCCTCCTGCAACAGGGAACGGGGTATTATTCCACACTATTGTGGTACCGAAGCCAGACGGCTCGGTGAGACCGATTCTAAATCTACAATCTAAAATCTTTGAACACTTACATACAGAGGTTCAAATTCAAGATTGAGTCACTCAGAGCAGTGATTGCGAACCTGGAAGAAGGGGACTACATGATGTCTCGGGACATCAAGGATGCTTACCTTCATGTCAAAATTTACCCTTCTCACCAAGGGTACCTCAGGTTATGGTACAGAACTGTCACTATCAGTTCAGACGCTGCCGTAGGGATGGTCCACGGCACCCCAGGTCTTTACCAAGGTAATGGCCGAAATGATATCCCTTCGAAGGAAGGAAATTTTAGTTATCCCTTACTTGGACGATTCCCTGATAAGGGTAAGATCCAGGGAACAGTTGGAGGTCGGTGTAGCACTATCTCAGGTAGTGTTGCGGCAGCACGATTGGATTCTCAATATTCCTAAATCGCAGCTGGTTCCGACGACTTGTCGTCTGTTTCCTAGGGATGATCCTGGACACAGTCCAGAAAAAAGGTGTTTCTCCCGGAAGAGAAAGCCAGGGAGTTATCTGAGCTAATCAGGAACCTCCTAAAACCGAACCAAGTCTCAGTGCATCAATGCACAAGGGTTCTGGGTAAAAATGGTGGCTTCCTACGAAGCAATCCCATTCGTTAGATTCCACGCAAGAACTTTCCAGTGGAACCTACTGGACAAATGGTCCGGGTCGCATTTTCAGATGCATCAGCGGATAACCCTGTCACCAAGGACAAGGGTATCCATCCTGTGGTGGTTGCAGAGTGCTCATCTTCTAGAGGGCCGCAGATTCGGCATTCAGGACTGGGTCCTGATGACCACGGATGCCAGCCTGCGAGGCTTGGGAGCAGTCACACAGGGAAGGAATATCCAGGGCTTAGGGTCAAGCCTGGATACATCACTTCACATAAATATCCTGAAGCTAAGGGCCATTTACAATGCTCTAAGCTTAGCGAGACCTCTGCTTCAAGGTCAGCCGGTGTTGATCCAGTCGGACAACATCATGGCAGTCACCCACGTAAACAGACAGGGTGACACAAGAAGCAGGAGGGCAATGGCAGAAGCTGCAAGGATTCTTCGCTGGGCGGAAAATCATGTGATAGCACTGTCAACAGTATTCATTCCGGGAGTGGACAACTGGGAAGCAGACTTCCTCAGCACGACCTCCACCCGGGAGAGTGGGGACTTCACCCAGAAGTCGTCCACATGATTAAAAAACTCGACAGGTATTGCGCCAGGTCAAGAGACCCTCAGGCAATAGTTGTAGACGCTCTGGTAACACCGTGGGTGTACCAGTCAGTGTATGTGTTCCCTCCTCTGCCTCTCATACTCAAGGTACTGAGATTGATAAGATGGAGAGGAGAAAGCACTATATTCGTGGCTCCGGATTGGCCAAGAAGGACTTGGTAACCGGAACTTCAAGAGATGCTCACGGAGGATCCGTGGCCTCTACCTCTAAGAAGGGACCTGCTCCAGCAAGGACCCTGTCTGTTCCAAGACTTACCGCGGCTGCGTTTGACGGCATGGCGGTTGAACACCGGATCCTGAAGGAAAAAAAGGCATTCCGGATGAAGTCATCCCTATCCTGATCAAAAGCCAGGAAGGATGTAACCGCAAAAACATTATCACCGCAATTGGCGAAAATATGTTGCGTAGTGCGAGGCCAGTAAGGCCCGACGGAGGAAATTCAACTGGGTCGATTCCTACATTCCTGCAAACAGGAGTGTCTATGGGCCTGAAATTGGGGTCCATTAAGGTTCAGATTTCGGCCCTGTCAATTTTCTTCCAAAAAAGAACTAGCTTCAGTCCCTGAAGTTTAGACGTTTGTAAAAGGGGTACTGCATATACAGCCTCCTGTTGTGCCTCCAGTGGCAATTTGGGATCTCAATGTAGTTTGGGTTCCAAAAGTCACATTGTTTTGAACCACTTAAATCTGTGGAGTTAAAATATCTCACATGGAAAGTGGTCATGCTGTTGGCCCTGGCCTGGGCCAGGCGCGTGTCAGAATTGGCGGCTTTATCCTGTAAAAGCCCTTATCTGATTTTCCATTCGGACAGGGCGGAATTGAGGACTAGTCCTCAGTTTCTCCCTAAGGTGGTTCCAGCGTTTTCACCTGAACCAACCTATTGTGGTGCCTGCGGCTACTAGGGACTTGGAGGAATCCAAGTTGCTGGATGTTGTCAGGGCCCTGAAAATATGTTTCCAGGACGGCTGGAGTCACGAAATCTGACTCGCTGTTTATCCTGTATGCACCCAACATGCTGGGTGCTCCTGCTTCTAAGCAGACTATTGCTCGTTGGATTTGTAGTACAATTCAGCTTGCACATTCTGTGGCAGGCCTGCCACAGCTAAAATCTGTAAAAGCCCGTTCCACAAGGAAAGTGGGCTCATCTTGGGCGGCTGCCCGAGGGGTCTCGGCTTTACAACTTTGCCAAGCAGCTACTTGGTCAGGGGCAAACACGTTTGCTAAATTCTACAAATTTGATACCCTGGCTGAGGAGGACCTGGAGTTCTCTCATTCGGTGCTGCAGAGTCATCCGCACTCTCCCGCCCGTTTGGGAGCTTTGGTATAATCCCCATGGTCCTTACGGAGTCCCCAGCATCCACTTAGGACGTTAGAGAAAATAAGAATTTACTTACCGATAATTCTATTTCTCATAGTCCGTAGTGGATGCTGGGCGCCCATCCCAAGTGCGGATTGTCTGCAATACTTGTACATAGTTATTGTTACAAAAATCGGGTTATTATTGTTGGGAGCCATCTTTTCAGAGGCTCCTCTGTTATCATACTGTTAACTGGGTTCAGATCACAAGTTATACGGTGTGATTTGTGTGGCTGGTATGAGTCTTACCCGGGATTCAAAATCCTTCCTTATTGTGTACGCTCGTCCGGGCACAGTATCCTAACTGAGGCTTGGAGGAGGGTCATAGGGGGAGGAGCCAGTGCACACCAGTTAGTCCTAAAGCTTTCTTTAGATGTGCCCAGTCTCCTGCGGAGCCGCTATTCCCCATGGTCCTTACGGAGTCCCCAGCATCCACTACGGACTATGAGAAATAGAATTATCGGTAAGTAAATTCTTATTTTTCAGGATAAAGCCGCCAATTCTGACACGTGCCTGGCCCAGGCCAGGGCCAACAGCATGACCACTTTCCATGTGAGATATTTTAACTCCACAGATTTAAGTGGTTCAAACCAATGTGACTTTTGGAACCCAAAACTACACTGAGATCCCAAAGTGCCACTGGAGGCACAAAAGGAGGCTGTATATGCAGTACCCCTTTTACAAACGTCTGAACTTCAGGGACTGAAGCTAGTTCTTTTTGGAAGAAAATTGACAGGGCCGAAATTTGAACCTTAATGGACCCCAATTTCAGGCCCATAGACACTCCTGTTTGCAGGAAATGTAGGAATCGACCCAGTTGAATTTCCACCGTCGGGCCTTACTGGCCTCGCACCACGCAACATATTTTCGCCAATTGCGGTGATAATGTTTTTGCGGTTACATCCTTCCTGGCTTTGATCAGGATAGGGATGACTTCATCCGGAATGCCTTTTTTCCTTCAGGATCCGGCGTTCAACCGCCATGCCGTCAAACGCAGCCGCGGTAAGTCTTGGAACAGACAGGGTCCTTGCTGGAGCAGGTCCCTTCTTAAAGGTATAGGCCACGGATCCTCCGTGAGCATCTCTTGAAGTTCCGGTTACCAAGTCCTTCTTGGCCAATCCGGAGCCACGAATATAGTGCTTACTCCTCACCATCTTATCAATCTCAGTACCTTGGGTATGAGAGGCAGAGGAGGGAACACATACCCTGACTGGTACACCCACGGTGTTACCAGAGCGTCTACAGCTATTGCCTGAGGGTCCCTGGACCTGGCGCAATACCTGTTGAGTTTTTCCCAACGGTTTCTAATCATGTGGAAGACTTCTGGGTGAAGTCCCCACTCTCCCGGGTGGAGGTCGTGCTGAGGAAGTCTGCTTCCCAGTTGTCCACTCCCGGAATGAATACTGCTGACAGTGCTATCACATGATTTTCCGCCCAGCGAAGAATCCTTGCAGCTTCTGCCATTGCCCTCCTGCTTCTTGTGTCACCCTGTCTGTTTACGTGGGTGACTGCCGTGATGTTGTCCGACTGGATCAACACCGGCTGACCTTGAAGCAGAGGTCTTGCTAAGCTTAGAGCATTGTAAATGTCCCTTAGCTTCAGGATATTTATGTGAAGTGATGTCTCCAGGCTTGACCATAAGTCCTGGATATTCCTTCCCTGTGTGACTGCTCCCCAGCCTCGCAGGCTGGCATCCGTGGTTACCAGGACCCAGTCCTGAATGCCGAATCTGCGGCCCTCTAGAAGATGAGCACTCTGCAACCACCACAGGAGGGACACCCTTGTCCTTGGTGACAGGGTTATCCGCTGATGCATCTGAAGATGCGACCCGGACCATTTGTCCAGCAGGTCCCACTGGAAAGTTCTTGCGTGGAATCTGCCGAATGGGATTGCTTCGTAGGAAGCCACCATTTTACCCAGAACCCTTGTGCATTGATGCACTGAGACTTGGCTCGGTTTTAGGAGGTTCCTGACTAGCTCGGATAACTCCCTGGCTTTCTCCTCCGGGAGAAACACCTTTTTCTGGACTGTGTCCAGGATCATCCCTAGGAACAGAAGACAAGTCGTCGGAACCAGCTGCGATTTTGGAATATTGAGAATCCAACCGTGCTGCAGCAACACTACCTGAGATAGTGCTACACCGACCTCCAACTGTTCCCTGGATCTTACCCATATCAGGGAATTGTCCAAGTAAGGGATAACTAAAATTCCCTTCCTTTGAAGGAATATCATCATTTCGGCCATTACCTTGGTAAAGACCCGGGGTGCCGTGGACCATCCATACGGCAGCGTCTGAACTGATAGTGACCGTTCTGTACCATAAACCTGAGGTACCCTTGGTGAGAAGGGTAAATTTTGACATGAAGGTAAACATCCTTGATGTCCCGAGACATCATGTAGTCCCCTTCTTCCAGGTTCGCAATCACTGCTCTGAGTGACTCAATCTTGAATTTGAACCTCTGTATGTAAGTGTTCAAAGATTTTAGATTTAGAATCGGTCTCACCGAGCCGTCTGGCTTCGGTACCACAACAATGTGGAATAATACCCCGTTCCCTGTTGCAGGAGGGGTATCTTGATTATCACCTGCTGGGAATACAGCTTGTGAATGGCTTCCAAAACTGTCTCCCTGTCAGAAGGAGACATCGGTAAAGCCGACTTTAGGAAACGGCGAGGGGGAGACGTCTCGAATTCTAATTTGTACCCCTGAGATATCACCTGAAGGATCCAGGGGTCTACTCGCGAGTGAGCCCACTGCGCGCTGAAATTCATTGAGACGGGCCCCCCACCGTGCCTGATTCTGCTTGTAAAGCCCCAGCGTATACTGAGGGCTTGGCAGAGGCGGGAGAGGGTTTCTGTTCCTGGGAACTGGCTGATTTCTGCAGCCTTTTTCCTCTCCCTCTGTCACGGGGCAGAAATGAGGAACCTTTTGCCCGCTTATCCACGAAAAGACTGCGCCTGATAATACGGCGTCTTCTCATGTTGAGAGGCGACCTGGGGTACAAACGTGGATTTCCCAGCTGTTGCCGTGGCCACCAGGTCTGAAAGACCGACCCCAAATAACTCCTCCCCTTAATAAGGCAATACTTCTAAATGCCGTTTGGAATACGCATCACCTGACCACTGACGTGTCCATAACCCTCTACTGGTAGAAATGGACAACGCACTTAGACTTGATGCCAGTCGGCAAATATTCCGCTGTGCATCACGCATATATAGAAATGCATCTTTCAAATGCTCTATAGGCAAAAATATACTGTCCCTATCTAGGGTATCAATATTTTCAGTCAGGGAATCGGACCACGCCAACCCAGCACTGCACATCCAGGCTGAGGCGATTGCTGGTCGCAGTATAACACCAGTATGTGTGTAAATACATTTTAGGATACCCTCCTGCTTTCTATCAGCAGGATCCTTAAGGGCGGCCATCTCAGGAGAGGATAGAGCCCTTACAAGCGTGTGAGCGCTTTATCCACCCTAGGGGGTGTTTCCCAACGCACCCTAACCTCTGGCGGGAAAGGATATAATGCCAATAACATTTTAGAAATTATCAGTTGTTATCGGGGGAAACCCACGCATCATCACACACCTCATTTAATTTCTCAGATTCAGGAAAACTACAGGTAGTTTTTCCTCACCGAACATAATACCCCTTTTTTGGTGGTACTCGTATTATCAGAAATGTGTAAAACATTTTTCATTGCCTCAATCATGTAACGTGTGGCCCTACTGGAAGTCACATTTGTCTCTTCACCGTCGACACTGGAGTCAGTATCCGTGTCGGCGTCTATATCTGCCATCTGAGGTAACGGGCGCTTTAGAGCCCCTGACGGCCTATGAGACGTCTGGACAGGCACAAGCTGAGTAGCCGGCTGTCTCATGTCAACCACTGTCTTTTATACAGAGCTGACACTGTCACGTAATTTCTTCCAACAGTTCATCCACTCAGGTGTCGACCTCCTAGGGGGTGACATCACTATTACAGGCAATCTGCTCCGTCTCCACATCATTTTTCTCCTCATACATGTCGACACAAAAGTACCGACATACAGCACACACACAGGGAATGCTCTGATAGAGGACAGGACCCCACTAGCCCTTTGGGGAGACAGAGGGAGAGTTTGCCAGCACACACCAGAGCGCTATATATATACAGGGATAACCTTATATAAGTGTTTTTCCCCTTATAGCTGCTGCTATTTTCCCCTTATAGCTGTTAATACTGCGCATAATTTGTGCCCCCCTCTCTTTTTTAACCCTTTCTGTAGTGTAGTGACTGCAGGGGAAAGCCAGGGAGCTTCCCTCCAACGGATCTGTGAGGGAAAATGGCGCCAGTGTGCTGAGGAGATAGGCTCCGCCCCCTTATCGGCGGCCTTATCTCCCGTTTTTTTATGTATTTTGGCAGGGGTTAAATGCATCCATATAGCCCAGGAGCTATATATGATGCATTTTTTGCCATCCAAGGTGTTTATTATTGCGTCTCAGGGCGCCCCCCCCAGCGCCCTGCACCCTCAGTGACCGGAGTGTGAAGTGTGCTGAGAGCAATGGCGCACAGCTGCAGTGCTGTGCGCTACCTTGTTGAAGACAGGACGTCTTCTGCCGCCGATTTTCCGGACCTCTTCTGCCTTCTGGCTCTGTAAGGGTGCCGGCGGCGCGGCTCTGGGACCCATCCAAGCTGGGCCTGTGATCGTCCCTCTGGAGCTAATGTCCAGTAGCCTAAGAAGCCCAATCCACTCTGCACGCAGGTGAGTTCGCTTCTTCTCCCCTTAGTCCCTCGATGCAGTGAGCCTGTTGCCAGCAGGTCTCACTGAAAATAAAAAACCTAAACTAAAACTTTCACTAAGAAGCTCAGGAGAGCCCCTAGTGTGCACCCTTCTCGTTCGGGCACAGAGATCTAACTGAGGCTTGGAGGAGGGTCATAGGGGGAGGAGCCAGTGCACACCAGATAGTCCTAAAGCTTTCTTTAGATGTGCCCAGTCTCCTGCGGAGCCGCTATTCCCCATGGTCCTTACGGAGTCCCCAGCATCCACTTAGGACGTTAGAGAAATATAAGTTTTTCTCCTTATTATGAAATGTAATAGTCTCCCTCCCTTTGGATTCCAACGGTTTTTGATACATATGATTATATTAATTTAAAAAGAAATGTCTAAGAGAAATGTGATACCAATTGATGTTTCTTTTGCTCTTTTGTTCTCTTCCTGTTCTTCCTCCATCTACACCACCAGCAACGACCTGTACCCCTGATGAAGTCCATAGCGGAACAAAATGCGTTGGGTTTTATACATATATGTGTATTAGTACTATGTTTTGGTACAAATGAGCATTGTACTTATGAAACATTTTATTATTGTACGATAATTTTAATGTCGTTTTATTAAAACTTTTGTCCTTCGGGTCACGCTGGTTTGATTGTCATTTGAATTATCAGTATTGTTGTACACCCTCTGAATACTGTACTTATATTCTATTTTTATCTCCCACTAGCAGGGAGATTGTTCCTGAGGTGCTGCCCTATTTATTACATCGCGAGTAAAGGGTATTGTTGTTGTTTTTTATATATATATATATATATATATATATATATATATATATATATATATATATATATATATATATATATATATATAATCAAAAGTCATACCGGCACTCCCAGAGGTAAAACAGATTCCTTTGCTGCGGTGCCCTCCAAGTCAGCAATGTGACAAACGTAGATAATGGAGAAACGGCGGCACTCAAGCAGGCTTAATCGTTGTGAGGATAAAATTTCCTTTAATCACCTACATGTTTCGGGGAAAATCACCCCGTCCTCAGGGCTCAGACAACAATAAAAACATGTGTATATAACACTTAAATACACCACAGACAAAACGACAATAATACAAAGATTGTACTCACCTGTCCTCACGGCGCTGCCGCCCATCCGCACATGCTGCACGCTTCCGTGTCGCTGAGTGGTGACGTCACGGTGCGCCGCGGGACAGGGAGATCGTCATAGCAACAAACAGTAAACAGTTACAGGCATCCATAACGCCTGTATAAAAAAACATAATACATTAAAGAGACAACACATTTAAAATACATATAAATCACCGCCAATGGAGAGGTCCCAGCAACACATAATCCAAGTATTTTAACTACCTCAGTAAAGACATATTGAATGCTTCTATTGTTAATCATACAAAGTACAATTAGCAATTTAGAAAATAATAAATACAGGTGACCGACCCCACATAAAAGTATATAATAATAATAATATTTGGCCCTAAAGTAGACATTGGATGCCCAGATTCTCATTAAGGCCACCGGGCGATAATGTACCCAACTTGAAGATCCAACGGGACTCCTTCTGCAAGAGTAATCTATCCCTATTGCCACCCCTCAAAGAAATAGGGGTATGATCAATAAGGATAGCCCGAATGCTAGCCACCCCATGCTTAGCTGTCAAACAGTGACGTGCAAAGGGCTGGTCACTCGTGCCCTTCTCAAACGCTTTTTTGATGGCACTCCTGTGAAGTGCCATCCGTTCCCTAAATTGTCGTATGGTTTTGCCTATATAGGCTAGACCACATGGGCATGTAAGTAAATAAATTACATGGGTGGTAGTACACGTTAGGCGATATCTAATAGGGATCTTCTGGCCCGTTTGAGGGTGATTGAAAGTAGTGCCAGTTTGTAGGGTGTTACATGTGGCACATCCAAGGCACCTATAGCACCCCATCTTAGGTCTAAGAAAATGGGATTGGTTACATTTAGCCATATTAGTCACATCCAGGCGAACAATATGGTCCCCTATATTGCTGCCCCTGGTATGACTAGGAAGTAGTCTAGTGTTGGATAGACTACTCAGGGCAGTATCTGTTTGTATAATGGGCCATAATTGTTTGGCCTTGCTTACTATTCTTTTAGAGCTTGTGGTGAACCTGCTCACCCATGGTAATCTATCGGCCTCTGGATTCAGATCAGCTCTGGGGTTCAATAGTTGTTGTCTAGGGATACGGAGGACTGCCTCCTTAGATTTCTCAAGATCCCTGATCGGATACCCCCTTTGTGCAAATCTCATTAACATTGCATTAAGGGCCATATCAGTTTCCTGAGGGTCCGATGTGATACGCCGTACCCGCAGGAATTGCGAGTACGGCAACCCTTTCTTAAGTGCCAATGGATGAAAACTTTGATGATTCAAAAACGTATTCCTGTCGGTGTTTTTAACAAAAAGGGAGGTACTGAGCTGACCAGAACTAAGAGTACTATTAGATATCGCCTAACGTGTACTACCACCCATGTAATTTATTTACTTACATGCCCATGTGGTCTAGCCTATATAGGCAAAACCATACGACAATTTAGGGAACGGATGGCACTTCACAGGAGTGCCATCAAAAAAGCGTTTGAGAAGGGCACGAGTGACCAGCCCTTTGCACGTCACTGTTTGACAGCTAAGCATGGGGTGGCTAGCATTCGGGCTATCCTTATTGATCATACCCCTATTTCTTTGAGGGGTGGCAATAGGGATAGATTACTCTTGCAGAAGGAGTCCCGTTGGATCTTCAAGTTGGGTACATTATCGCCCGGTGGCCTTAATGAGAATCTGGGCATCCAATGTCTACTTTAGGGCCAAATATTATTATTATTATATACTTTTATGTGGGGTCGGTCACCTGTATTTATTATTTTCTAAATTGCTAATTGTACTTTGTATGATTAACAATAGAAGCATTCAATATGTCTTTACTGAGGTAGTTAAAATACTTGGATTATGTGTTGCTGGGACCTCTCCATTGGCGGTGATTTATATGTATTTTAAATGTGTTGTCTCTTTAATGTATTATGTTTTTTTATACAGGCGTTATGGATGCCTGTAACTGTTTACTGTTTGTTGCTATGACGATCTCCCTGTCCCGCGGCGCACCGTGACGTCACCACTCAGCGACACGGAAGCGTGCAGCATGTGCGGATGGGCGGCAGCGCCGTGAGGACAGGTGAGTACAATCTTTGTATTATTGTCGTTTTGTCTGTGGTGTATTTAAGTGTTATATACACATGTTTTTATTGTTGTCTGAGCCCTGAGGACGGGGTGATTTTCCCCGAAACATGTAGGTGATTAAAGGAAATTTTATCCTCACAACGATTAAGCCTGCTTGAGTGCCGCCGTTTCTCCATTATCTATATATATATATATATATATATATATATATATATATATACACACACACACTGCTCAAAAAAAATAAAAGGAACACTTAAACAACACATCCTAGATCTGAATGAATTAAATATTCTTATTAAATACTTTGTTCTTTACATAGTTGAATGTGCTGACAACAAAATCACACAGAAATTATCAATGGAAATCAAATTTATTAACCCATGGAGGTCTGGATTTGGAGTCACACTCAAAATTAAAGTGGAAAAACACACTACAGGCTGATCCAACTTTGATGTAATGTCCTTAAAACAAGTCAAAATGAGGCTCAGTAGTGTGTGTGGCCTCCACATGCCTGTATGACCTCCCTACAACACCTGGGCATGCTCCTGATGAGGTGGCGGCTGGTCTCCTGAGGGATCTCCTTCCAGACCTGGACTAAAGCATCCGCAAATCCTGGACAGTCTGTGGTGCAATGTGGCGTTGGTGGATGGAGCGAGACATGATGTCCCAGATGTGCTCAATTGGATTCAGGTCTGGGGAACGGGCGGGCCAGTCCATAGCATCAATGCCTTCGTCTTGCAGGAACTGCTGACACACTCCAGCCACATGAGGTCTAGCATTGTCTTGCATTAGGAGGAACCCAGGGCCAAACGCACCAGCATATGGTCTCACAAGGGGTCTGAGGATCTCATCTCGGTACCTAATGGCAGTCAGGCTACCTCTGGCGAGCACATGGAGGGCTGTGCGGCCCCCCAAAGAAATGCCACCCCACACCATTACTGACCCACTGCCAAACCGGTCATGCTGGAGGATGTTGCAGGCAGCAGAACGTTCTCCTTGGCGTCTCCAGACTCTGTTACGTCTGTCACATGTACTCAGTGAGAACCTGCTTTCATCTGTGAAGAGCACAGGGCGCCAGTGGCGAATTTGCCAATCTTGGTGTTCTCTGGCAAATGCCAAACGTCCTGCACGGTGTTGGGCTGTAAGCACAACTCCCACCTGTGGACGTCGGGCCCTCATACCACCCTCATGGAGTCTATTTCTGATCGTTTGAGTAGACACATGCACATTTGTGGCTTGCTGGAGGTCATTTTGCAGGGCTCTGGCAGTGCTCCTCCTGTTCCTCCTTGCACAAAGGCGGAGGTAGCGGTCCTGCTGCTGGGTTGTTGCCCTCCTACGGCCTCCTCCACGTCTCCTGATGTACTGGCCTGTCTCCTGGTAGCGCCTCCATGCTCTGGACACTACGCTGACAGACACAGCAAACCTTCTTGCCACAGCTCGCATTGTTCTGCCATCCTGGATGAGCTGCACTGCCTGAGCCACTTGTGTGGGTTGTAGACTCCGTCTCATGCTACCACTAGAGTGAAAGCAACGCCAGCTTTCAAAAGTGACCAAAACATCAGCCAGAAAGCATAGGAGCGGAGAAGTGGTCTGTGATCACCACCTGCAGAACAACTCCTTTATTGGTGGTGTCTTGCTAATTGCCTATAATTTCCACCTGTTGTCTATTCCATTTGCACAGCAGCATGTGAAATTGATTGTCAATCAGTGTTGCTTCCTAAGTGGACAGTTTGATTTCACAGACGTGTGATTGACTTGTAGTTACATTGTGTTGTTTAAGTGTTCCCTTTATTTTTTTGAGCAGTGTATATACATATACACACACACTATATGTACATACATATACTGATGGAGCCTCCCTCATTGTTGCAGTTGCTCCGTCCTAAACACAGTATTTGTTGCATCTTAGCTATAGCTCAGGTTGTTGGGGTGTTGCACGGGGAGGCTCGTTGAGGTGCGACAATATATACAGCATGCAAAACACATTCACCAATGGGTGGCTAATGCTCCACTAATCCAGTACTGTAGAGCGGCGGATGGATATACAGTAATCATACTGTAATAGTTTACTCTTAGCAAGCTCTGGCAAATGGCCAGTGACAACTGTAATGTTATACACACAGACCAACGGTCACATGGAGTGAGTCAATCAGGAATCTGAAGTGTATAGCGTACATTAAATAAAAGGGATCCTGTAGAAAATACTCCTCTGTCGGGACCATAAAAAATAAATCAATAAATAAAAATAGTGTATACAGACACAAACCAACTTGTTAAATCAATGGTCCATTGCTCAGTCTCAAAGATAAGACTCTCGTAATTTGAAGAGTCACACTTGTATATTTTATACTAAGTAGCATCTACATTTTTTTTTCTAATATTGACTGTCTATCTGTGTGCATGTCTGAGACTGTATACAAAGTATGACAGGACTTGTTTTAGCAAAATTATAAAAAAAAACCTGTGGATGCTAATCTTTACACAGATATGCAATACAAGTGTGTCCTTTCCGGGAATCGAACTCTAGATCACGGGCATGGCAAACATCGGTGATACCACTATGCCAAGCTGTGTAGAACTTTGAACTGTACTTTTCTTTGTGTGCATTGGAGATGCTGAGCCAGCCAATCTACAGATGTGTCCTCTTACATCCTTGCTGCAGTCACTCTAAACAGCCCTTGAAGTCACACCATGCTGCGGTGGGACTCAGTAGTGCCAATCGTCTTTGTTTGCAGTTTTCTCCGCAAAGTAATGTAATATAAGACACACAAGCAGCTTCTGCTGATTAAAGTGATATGCAGCATGCCTATAGTCTGTGTGTGACTGCGACTATATTTGTTTTTTTCTGGAAAACACTAACGTTTCATTTCGGATGCAGATAGAGCTGCTATTACACAAAAAATGGTGAAGTGCCTGGTAACCATCGGCAATACCACTAGGCCGACATAGCCACAGATATGTACAGTTAAGTAGTTCTTGTGCTGTAGTGTATTTCAATGGAGTCCTCACTCATACGCAATAGTGATTCTTGCACTATAATATTTTATTGGACACCTCACACATGCGCAATGGTGATTTTCAAAAGTGACATCTGGTGAACGATCGCTGGTATTACACTCACTGGTAACGATATATGCCACACTAAGCTCTATGCGCCACCTTGCAACCAGGCACACTGCGACTCCGTGATAGGGACAAAGGCCAAAGTCGGTATAGATGAGCGAGGCTCAATCTGCACACACATATGTACATACATTTACACACATATATGCATACACACGCACACACAGGCACTAAAAACATATAGATGAGTTTGTCTCCTCGGCTTTTTGAAAGAGACTGCATAATCTAAACGCACCAAGGTGCGCATCTGGGAAACTGCTGTACAATATGGGAATGCAGTTAATTTGGTGGGATTCTCTAGCAGTCAGGACTTTGTCACCCTCTGTCTCCTTGTAATTCAATGTACCCTGAATTGCTGAAACTCGGTAGGAGGCATAATCTACCTATGTTTTTAGCGGTTGTATAGTCCTGGTAAATGTGATACCTGTATATTAAAACCTAAATTGTGAGTTGCATACAGTATTGCACTAAATTTTCTTCAGTTCTTCACATGGTAGTTGTGGGGAGATTTTCTTCATTAATGAAAATGTTTATAAAGACATGCTGATATTGCCTATAAGTTAAAGACCTCAAGAGTATTATTATTCCTTATCTGAAAAGGTGGCGTGAAATGCTTTCATTTATGAATCTTGTCTATACGTAGCTGGAATAATGAGATCACTTTTCACATTTCTTTGGTCACTGGGTTGGTGGAAGGTAACATGGTAGGTAACAGGTTTCCCTCCAGCTGTTGTGGTACTATACAGCCCAGCCACAGTTTTAGCATGCCCTAAGTGCAAAACTGTGGCAGGCAGGGCATGTTGGTATGTGAAGTAACATAGCAGATGCAATGCCACACATTGTCTACCCCTGCTGTATATAAAAAAATAAAAAAAATAAAAATGTTACATTATACATGCTTAATTAAAAGTTTTTTTTTTTTTTTTTTATGGTGATATATTTTATAGTGTTTATTTGATAAAGAGTATTGACTTCATGTAATAAAATACAAAACCTTTGATTTTATGCTACAGAAAATAAAAATAAAAAACCACCATCAATAAGTCATATATACCCAAACAGTACAAACAGGAAGAAAAAAAACAGGGTTAATTAATGCATGCTGTGGAGAGAAACTGTGGTAGGAGAATTAGAAGTATGAAGCAGCATGTGACTGTGGACCAAAACACAGATCTAGCCCTGCCAAAGAATCTCACTTTAAATGAATTTAAACTAATATATTACTAAAATATTCCTAAACATTATATTATGCTCTGTAAGGTCTTTATGTACAAAACAAAAAAGGTAGGTACTCACCTGCTTGGAAAATATTTATTGCTATTCAAAAGACATGCGGCACCGTCAAGCGTGTGTCTTGTGTAATCTATAGCAGGGCACTAAAAACGCACAAAAAAATTAAATTAGTAATAAGAGGTGATTCTCCTTTTTATTACTTATGCCAGCATTAAATGACAAAATGAAACATAAAGCTAATAACAAAATAGGTGGCGAAAGACAGAAAAATAATTAATTTGAAAAATGTGCTGAGAGCAGAAAAGAGCGTAACAACTACCTTGGGGCTGCTTGTGGATCTATAATTGATAAGCTATACGTGACTCAACCCGCAGCTAACTGAAACTTCCTCTTTTAATGCAAGATACAGTATGAAAAAGTTGCTCCATAATTATTATAATTGTAACCAGTTATTTATATAGCACACACATATTCCGCCGTGCTTTAGAGAATATTTGGCCATTCACATCACTCCCTGCCCCAGTGGAGCTTACAATCTATACTCCCTATCACAAGTACACGTAGACACATTCACGCTAGTTAATTTTGTTGGAAGCCAATTAAACTACTGGTATATTTTTGGAGTATAGGAAGAAATCAGAGTACCCGGGGGAAACACATGCAACTACGGAGAGAATATACAAGCTCCACACAGTTAGGGACATGGTGGGGATTCGAACCCATGACCTCAGTGCTGTGAGGCAGTAATGCTAACCATTAGACCATCTGTACTGCCCGCTGTTCATTCTTCAAGGGAGAGCTTTCAGGCTAGGAGTGCTTCCATCTTTCTGCTTTCCGATGCTCTGCCTCCATTCAGACGCCCTGATCTTAGCATAAGACTGTTAGGTTCGTCTGACTTTTTGTAATTACTTGAAGTTGACTGTGCATTTCACAAATGTATATCTTGCAGAAAAAAAGCTCTCAAGATATTTCTCAATAAATTCTAAAAAGATATCCGAATACCTCTGTGTACATACACATGCGTATCTCTCACTCACACACTATCTGTCTGTCTGTCTGTCTGTCTCTATATATATATATATATACACACACATATATATATATATATATATACACACACACACACACACACACACACACACATTTGATATTATATATACATACACATGCGTGGCTCTCTCTCGCTATATATATATATATATATATATATATACACACACATACACACACAATATATATATACACATATATAGATTATATATACATATACACACATGTTATATTATATATACATACACATGCGTGGCTCTCTCTCGCTATATATATATATATATATATATATATATATATATACACACACACACACACACACAATATATATATATATACACATATATAGATTATATATACATATACACACATGTTATATTATATATACATACACATGCGTATCGCTCTCTCTCTATATATATATATATATATATATATATATACATACACACGCACACACACACACACACTCACATACATACATACATATACACACACACCAATTATATATATTACTTTTCCCAGCAAAATAAAATGTACCAGCACCCATTTTATATGAAAGAAACAATGTTTTATTCTTCAACAAGAGTTCATAAGAAACAGTCCAGACAGCTGTTTCAACCAACAGTGGTTTTCTTCAGGGGCTGAGGAAAACCACTGTTTGTTGAAACAGCTGTAGGACTGTTTGTTAGGGACTCTTTTTGAAGAATAAAAAGAATAAAACATTGTTTCTTTCACCTAAAACTGATTGCTGGTACTTTTTTCTTTTGCTGGGAAAAGTGAATGTTATTATCAGTTCTTTATTACCCTGCACCGCCATTTTTTGACATTACTGAGTGCTGTCTTGACCGTTATATATATATATATATATATATATATGCGTATGACCGGCACTCCAACTAAAATGTATATAGATACCTGGGTGCCCTCCCGTGGCACTACAAGGCCCAGCAGACAGCACAGATTGGTGGGCGGCACTCCAAGGATTTGTAAAGAAAAGCAGCTACACAAGCTGAATAACTTCAACGTTTCAGACGCCTTTTATTTGCGCCTTTCGTCAGGATCTGACATCCTGACGAAAGGCGCAAATAAAAGGCGTCTGAAACGTTGAAGTTATTCAGCTTGTGTAGCTGCTTTTCTTTACAAATCCTTGGAGTGCCGCCCACCAATCTGTGCTATATATATATATATATATATATATATATATATATATATATATATATATATATATATATATATGTATGTATATATATATATATATATATATATATATATATGTATATATATATATATATATAAATAAAAAAAAAAAAAACAAGATTTATGGTAAGAACTTACCGTTGTTAAATCTTTCTGCGAGGTACACTGGGCTCCACAAGGATTCACATCGGGGTGTAGAGTAGGATCTTGATCCGAGGCACCAACAGGCTCAAAGCTTTTGACTATTCCCAAGATGCTCAGCGCCGCCTCCATGCACAGGGAGCTCAGTTTCGTTAACCAGCCCAATGTAGTAGCAGGTACCAGAGACGACAACCGCTCTTAGCCAAGTACACCACACTCTCACCACTGGAGAGGGTGTCAGCGGCTATGCCAATACCAACCCAAAGAGGCTAAGTGTGTCAGGGTGGGCGCCTTGTGGAGCCCAGTGTACCTCACAGAAGAGATTTAACAACGGTAAGTTCTAACCATAAATCTTGTTTTCTGCTGCGGGGTACACTAGGCTCCACAAGGATTCACATCGGGGATGTCCTAAAGCAGTACCTTATGGGATGGGACGCACTGTAGCGGGCACAAGAACCCGGCATCCAAAGGAAGCACCCTGGGAAGCGGCGGTATCGAAGGCATAAAACCTTATAAACGTGTTCCCTGAGGACCACGTAGCCGCCTTGCACAATTGTTCAAGGGCCGCACCACGGTGGGCCGCCCAAGAAGGTCTAACCAACCGAGTAGAATGGCCCTTAATGGTAACAGGAGCTGGACGACCAGCCTGTACATAAGCATGTGCAATCACCATTCTAATCCTTCTGGCCAGAGTCTGCTTGGAAGCAGGCCAGCCACGTTTGTGAAAAGCAAACAATACAAAGAGAATCAGAATGCCTAATGGAGGAAGTTCTCTTCACGTAGATACGGAGTGCCCATACCACATCCAAAGACCACTCTTTGGCAGACAACTCAGGAGAATTAAAGGCCGGAACCACAATCTCCTGGTTCAGTTGGAAGGAAGACACCACCTTAGGCAGACAACCTGGCCGTGTTCTAAGAACCGCCCGGTCTTGGTGAAAAATCAAATAGGGAGACTTACAGGATAAGGCACCCAAGTCTGAGACCCTTCTAGCTGACACAATAGCCAGCAAGAATAGGACCTTAAGGGAAAGCCACTTAAGGTCAGCAGATGCAAGAGGCTCAAATGGAGACCCTTGCAAAGCCTCAAAAACCACCAAATCCCAAGGGGCCACAGGCGGTACATAAGGAGGCTGAATCCGCAACACACCCTGAGTGAATTTATGGACATCAGGAAGGGTAGCAATTTTTCTCTGAAACCAAACCGACAAGGCAGAGATGTGAACCTTAAGGGAGGCCAGACGCAAGCCTAACTCTAGGCCTTGTTGTAGAAAGGCCAAGAGTTTGGCCGTACTAAACTTGAAAACGTCATGATTGCGAGACGCACACCAAGTCAAGTAAGCATTCCAGACCCTATGGTAGATGCGAGCAGAAGCCGGCTTACGGGCCTTCAACATAGTTTGAACGACCGCCTCATAAAAACCCTTGGCCCTCAGGATGAAGCCTCAAGGGCCATGCCGTCAAAGCCAGACGGGACAAATCCTGGTAAACACAAGGGCCCTGAACGAGCAGGTCTGGTCATTGTGAAGTAGAAGGGGACGATCCCACGAGAGACCCAGTAGATCGGAGAACCAGTGCCGTCTGGGCCACGCTGGAGCTACCAGAAGCAGTTTCCTCCTTCTTGCTTGAACTTCCGTATTACTCTGGGCAGGAGAGACACTGGAGGGAACACGTACAGTAGCTGAAAGTTCCATGGAATTGACAGAGCGTCCACGAACGCAGCTTGAGGATCCCTTGTCCTTGCTCCGAAGACCGAAACCTTGTGATTGTGTCGATACGCCATCAGATCCACATCTGGAAAGCCCTACGTGTCCACGAGAAGTTGAAACACCTCCGGATGGAGGCTCCACTCTCCGGCGTGTATGTCCTGACGACTGAGATAGTCCGCTTCCAAGTTCAGGACGCCCGGAATGAACACTGCGGATATGGCCGGCAGATGGCGTTCTGCCCACTGACGAATCCGTGATACTTCCCTCATTGCCATGCGGCTTCGAGTGCCGCCTTAATGACTGATGTACGCCACCATGGTGGTGTTGTCCGATTGTACTTGAACAGGTCTGTTCTGTATTAGAAGCTGGGCCATTGTCAACGCATTTAACACTGCCTGCAGTTTCAGAATATTTATCAGGAGTAGAGACTCCTCCTTGGTCCACTGACCCGAAAGAGTGTTGTTCCAACACCGCGCCCCAACCTCTCAGACTGGCATCCGTTATCAGAAGTACCCATTCGGATATCCAGAAGGGATGGCCCCTGCTCAATTGTTGGTCCTGCAGCCACCAGCTCAGTGACAGGCGGACCTCCGGAGACAATGAGATCATGTGAGATCTTGTCCGGTGAGGCAGGCCGTCCCACTTGGTCAGAATTAACTTCTGCAGAGGTTGAGAGTGGAACTCAACATACTCCACCATGTCGAAAGCTGACACCATGAGACCCAGCACTTGCATTGCCGAATGTATCAACACTTGTGGACGAGACAGGAAGCATCGAATCCTGTCCTGAAGCTTCAGGACTTTCTCCTGAAACAGGGACAACCGTTGGTTGTGAGTGCCCAATAACGCTCCCAGGTGTAACATGCTCCGAGCAGGAACCAGGCAGGATTTCTTCCAGTTGATCAGCCACCCGTGAGCTTTCATGCACTTGACCGTCAGATCGAGATGACACAGGAGAAGTTCTGGGGAATATGCCAGGATAAACAAATCGTCCAAGTACGGTAGGATCCTGACCCCTTGACGGCGGAGTGTAGTCGTCATGACCGCCATTACTTTGGTGAAAACTCGGGGAGCCGTTGTCAAACCAAAGGGTAACGCCCGAAATTGGTAATGAAGGTTGCCCACCGCAAACCGCAGGTACGGTTGATGAGATACCGCAATAGGAATATGCAGGTAGGCATCCTGTATGTCCAGGGAGGCCATATAGTCCCCAGGCTCCATGGCCAGAACAATAGAACGCAGTTTCCATAAGAAACTTGGAGACCCGCACACGCTTGTTCAAGGACTTCAGATTGAGAATGGGCTGCGAGGACCCGTTCGGCTTCGGGACTAGAAACAGCGGTGAATAGTACCCCTTGCCTCTCTGAGCCAGAGGCACCTGTACTACCACTCCTGTGGTCAGGAGGGAATGTACCACCGAGTGCAACGTGTTTGCTTTTGACAGATACAGAGGCACATCTGTCAGGCAAAATTGCTGCGGGGGACGATTCTTGAAGGATATGGCGTAACCTCGAGCGACAACTTCCCTCGCCGAGGTATCTGAAGTGGTCTTCAACCATTCCTGGGCAAAACCTAGAAGTCGACCTGGAACAATACCGCCGAAGCTTCTTGTTGAGACGAGAGGCCTTCATGTCTATTTGAGGTACACCCCAAAGATCTGTTACCTCCGTGAAACACTTCCGGATGGAGTCCTCACTCTCCTGGGTGGAGATCATGTCTGCTGAGGAAGTCCGCTTCCCATTTGTCTACTCACGGAACGTAGATTGCTGACAGTGCCAACGCGTGTTTTTCTGCACAGAGGATAATTCTCGTAACCTCTGACATTGCAGCTCTGCTCTTCCTTCCACCCTGTCGGTTTATGTAAACCACTGTCGTTACATTGTCTGACTGCACTTGAATGTCTCGAGCTCGCAGAAGATGGGCCGATTGGAAAAGACCGTTGTAGACGGCTCTTAGTTCCAGAATGTTTATTGGTAGGCTGGATTCCAGGCTTGTCCACCTTCCTTGGAAGGTTTCCCCCTGAGTGACTGCGCCCCAGCCCCGGAAACTTGCATCCGTGGTTAGAAGGATCCAGTCAAGAATCCCGAACCTGCGGCCCTCCAGAAGGTAAGGTAGATGCAGCCACCAGAGGACTGAAATACTGCCTTTTGGAGACAGACGTATTCTCTGGTGCATGTGTAGATGAGATCCCGACCGCTTGTCTAGGAGATCCAGTTGGAAGGGCCGAGCATGAAACCTTCCGTACTGTAGAGCCTCATAAGAGGCCACCATCTTCCCCAGAAGGCGTATGCACTGATGAACCGAAACCCTGGCTGGCTTCAGGACATCCCGAACCAGTGTTTGTATCACCAACGCTTTTTCCCCACGGAAGACACACGCTCTGCACTTCTGTGTCGAGGATCATTTACAGAAAAGACAACTTCCTGATCGGCTCCAAATGTGATTTTTGGAAAAATCAGGATCCAACCGTGTTCCCTGATCATATGAGTCGTGAGAACAATGGACTGCAACAACCTCTCCCTGGACGCTGCCTTTATAAGCAGATCGTCCAGATATGGGATTATGTTCACCCCCTGTATGTGGAGGAGAACCATCATCTCTGCCATCACCTTGGTGAACACCCTCGATGCTGTGGAGAGGCTGAATGGTAGTGCCCCAAATCGGAATGTGGAGGTACGCATCCTTGATATCCAGGGATATCAGAAACTCTCCCCCCTCCAGACATGAAATCACTGCTCTGAGAGACTCCCTTTTGAATTTCAAAATTGGTCTGACCGAACCATCCGGTTTCGGTACCACAAAAAAGTATGAATAACAACCCTTGTTTTGCATATGAGGTGGAACTGGGACAATGATGTGTGATTTTTCCAATTTTAGGATGGCTTCCTGTAGGATAGCCCTGTCTGTCAGCAAAGCTGGCAAGCCTGATTTGAAGAATCGGTGAGGCAGGAGTTTTTGAAACTCCAGTCTGTACCCCTGGGACACAATATCCTGTACCCAGGGATCCAGGCAGGATGAGACCCAGACGTGGCTGAAATGTCTGAGTCTCGCCCCACAAACCCGTCCTCCAGACTTTGAGGTCCCCAGTCATGCTGAGGACTTTGAGGAACCAAAAGCAGGTATCTGGTCTTGGGAGCCTGCGGGTGCAGGCTTTTTGGATTTTGCCCGACCAACTCTAAAGAAAGTGGTAGAAGGCTTGGGCTTTTTTGTCTTAGCGGTCCGCTGCACAGCTGAAGAAACAGTTTCTTCGTAGAATGAGTAGCAGAGGGAAGAAAAGGTGACTTACCCGCAGTTGCCGTGAAAATCCAAGCATCCAAAGCTTCCCCAAATAGAGCCTGACCTGTGAAGGGTAGGTTCTCCACACTTCTCCTGGATTCCACGTCTGCGGACCATTGGCGTAGCCAGAGTCCCCTGCGAGCTGATACCGACATGGAGGATATACGTGCACTCAGCGTACCCAGGTCTTTCATGGATTCCACCATGAACCCCGCAGAATCCTGTATGTGATGTAAAAACAATTCAATGTCACTTCTATCCATTGCATCTAAATCCTCTAGTAATGTGCCTGACCACCTTACTATGGCTTTAGAAATCCATGCACAGGCAATAGTGGGCCTTAAGGTCACTCCTGAAGCAGTGTACATGGATTTGAGCGTAGTGTCAATCTCACGATCAGCCATTTCTTTCAACGCGGTAGAACCAGGGACAGGTAAAACCACCTCTTTAGACAGTCTGAAGACAGATGCGTCAACAATTGGTGGGTTTTCCCATTTTTTCCTATCTTCCTTAGGGAAGGGAAAAGCAACCAGAACTCTCTGAGATCTGGAATTTTTTTTTCCGGGTTTTCCCAGGATTTGTCAAATATAGCATTTAATTCTTTAGACGCGGGAAAGGTTAGCGGGGCTTTCTTATTGTCAGTGAAGTAAGCCTCCTCAACTCGCTCAGGTGTAGTGTCATTAATGTTTAACACATCTCTAATAGCCTCAATCATGAGCTGCACCCCCTTTGCAAGGGATGCCGCCCCCCTCAACACGTCCCCATCAGAATTGGTATCCGTGTCATCTTGCATAATTTGGGAAAGTGCACGTTTCTGTGGGAACATTCTAGGGGGTTTTGCAGGAATAGGGACAGAGCCTGACCAAACTCCCATAGACTTCAATACCTGAGTTTCAGTCTCAGTATTAGCTTCAACAATAGGGATCTGAGACAAAGCATTACAATCCTATGTACATGGAATGGATCCCTCCTGACAGGAAATCGTTTCTGCAGCATATGACACAGAGTCCCCAGACCTGGCTATGTGAGATAGTAAACACCCACACAAAGGGAAATGTCAGACACAGTTTCCCCCCCACACACAGCACCTTTTAAGGTAGAACTAATGAAACTACCAGCGCTGTCTGTGTCCCTTAATAGACTACACAGACTTTACACAGCCTCCCCCTCCCTTCTACAACCCCCTGGTACCGTACAAGATAGCTGGAGTTGATATGGAGGGACAGCTCTCACTGACAGCGCTTCTGCAGGCAGGAAAATGGCGCTGAACGCTGCTGGGTCCACTCCGAGAAGCTTCGCCCCCTTTCATGGCGCTGCTTCTCGCTCTTCTGAAGATTATACTGGCCTGAGGAAAAGTGCTGGCAGCAATCCTGGGACTATGACAGGCTTGTTGGTCAGTGTAGGGTGTAGGCGCTGGCTCAGGGCACCCCTCACAGCGCCGCACTATGAACCGCTGAGTCCCGGAGCGCAGTTAATACTGCGCTCCATACCCTGTTGCCGCCATCTTCACACCGGCTTCCCGCTTGCCAGGGGGGCCGGTGACATACTCGCCACTGATCTTCTGGCTCTGTAAGGGGGTGGCGGCATGCTGCTGGGGTGAGCGATCCCCTGTGGCGGCGAACGTTCGATCCCCTCAGGAGCTAAGTATCCTGTCAGCGGAGATAGTGGCTCAGACCCCGCAGGGTGGACACTGCTCCCCCCCCTTAGTCTCTCGAAGCAGGGAGGCAGTTGCCAGCAGCCTCCCTGTGCCTAAACTCTATTCAAAATAATAAAACTAAAAGAACTCCTATAGCGCTCCCCTAGCTGTGACCGGCTCCTCCGGGCACATTTTCTAAACTGAGTCTGGTAGGAGGGGCATAGAGGGAGGAGCCAGCCCACACTCTCAAAACTCTTAAAGTGTCAGTGACTCCTAGAGGACCCGTCTATACTCGATGGTACTAATGTGGACCCCAGCATCCTCTAGGACGTAAGAGAAATACTATGGTAGAGCCTTCAGAGACTTTGATCAAATGGAGATCACCACATATCATCACCCAACAGCAAATTACTCATTTGAAATACAATATATTGTTTTATTATGTATAAAACATTTGACAAGACATTTGTTTAATGCAATACACAGCATAATTCAACTTTACAGAGAATTGGATGTACCGATCACACCTATTACCCTTACGGGCATGAGCCCACTAGGTGGATGACATTTAGCTATTTCCGTGGATAATGTGTGTCAAACACTACGCATTTCGTCTCAATGGACTTCCTCAGGGGTATTAGAACTGGTTGAGTTAAGAATAAATGGAATTAGATGAAACTAAGTATTTTGAGGGGTTAGGATGTAGAGCACTAACATTCATTTATACAAGATACATACAAGAAATAAATGTATATGTTGGATCCAGTGGATGATTAATAGAATTGGATACAGGTATGTATGGTTAGTGTAGAAAGATCAAATCTGTTGAACCGTAGAATAAAAAATAGTATTTTAATTGCCTACAGGTAAATCCTTTTCTCGTAGTCCGTAGAGGATACTGGGAATCTATTTAGTACTATGGGGTATAGACAGGTCCGTTAGGAGCCATGGACACTAAGAATTTGATAGTGTGCGCTGGCTCCTCCATCTATGCCCCGCCTACCAGACTCAGTATAGGAAACTGTGCCCGAGGAGACGGACACACTTTGAGAGAAGGATATAAAAAGGATAGTGGTGAGATTCCGAACCAGCACACACAAACAAGAGAAAACCCATGCTAACCAAACTTGAAAACAGGAACCACAAGAGCTGAAACAAACAACAGTACTTAACCAAGTAACAGCGCAGGTAGAACGAAGCACTGGGCTGGCGCCCAGTGTCCTCTACGAACTACGAGAAGAGGATTTACCAGTAGGTAATTCTCTTACGTCCTAGAGGATACTGGGAATCCATTTAGTACCATGGGGAAGTACCAATGCTCCCAAACCGGGTGGGAGAGTGCTGAGGTTCCAGCAAACTGATTGACCAAACTGAAGGTCCTCAGAGGCCAAATTATCGAACTTGTAGAACTTAGCAAACGTGTTCGAACCTGACTATGTAGCTGCTCATCAGAGCTGTAATGCCGAGACACTCCGGGCAGCCGCCCAAGAGGAACCCACCAACCTAGTAGAGTGGGCCTGTACAGATTTTGGAATCCGCAAACCTGCCATGGAATAAGCATGCTGGATAGTGTGCCTGATCCAGAGCGCAATTGACTGCTTTGAAGCAGGATACCCAATCTTATTGGGATCGTAAAGAACAAACAGTCCGATTTTCTGTGACGAGCTGTTCGTTTTACATACACCTTCAAAGACCTCACAACATCCAAAGATTTTGAAGTAACAGAGGTGTCGGTAACAACCGGAACCACAATAGATGGTTGATGTGAAACACAGATACCACCTTAGGAAGAAATTGCTGACGAGTTCTGAGTTCAGCTCTGTCCTCATGCAAAATTAAATAGGGGCACTTGTGAGACAATGCCCCCAGCTCAGACACGTCTTGCTGAAGCCAAGGCCAACAGTGTGACGGTCTTCCACGTAAGATATTTTATGTCTACCTCCTGTAACGGTTCAAACCAGTCTGATTGGAGGAACTGCAGCACCAAATTGAGATCCCAAGGTGCCGTGGAAGGCACAAAGGGAAGTTGGATGTGCAGAACACCTTTAAAGAACGTCTGTACCTTAGGGAGAGAAGCCAATTGTTTCTGAAAGAAAATGGACAAGGCCGAAATCTGGACTTTTATGGAGCCCAGACGTAGGCCCACATCCACACCCGACTGCAGAAAAAGCAGGAAAAGTCCCAGATGAAATTCCACCGCAGAATATTGTCTGCTCTCACACCAAGAGACGTTTTTCTTCCAAATACGGTGGTAATGTTTAGACGTGACCCCCTTCCTTGCTTGGATCATAGTTGGAGTGACCTTGTTAGGGATCCCTCTCCTGCCTAGAATCAGCCGTTCAACTTCCATGCCATTAAATGTAGCCCCGGTAAGTCTTGATAGACAAATGGGCCCTGTTGCAGAAGAACCTCGCAAAGAGGTAGAGGCCACGATCTTCCAGTAGCATCTCCAGAAGTTCCGCGTACCAAGACCTTCTTGGTCGGTCTGAAACAATGAGTATTGCTTAACCCTTTTCCCTTTTTCTTCTTTTCAGAATTCTTAGGATCAGAGGAAGTGGACGAAACACATATACCATCTGATAGACCCATGGAGTCGTCAGAGCGTCCACTGCCACTGTCTGTGGGTCTCTCGACCTGGAACAATACCGCTTGACTTTCTTGTTGAGACGACAGGCCATCATGTCGATTTGTGAATATCCCCACCGACGTGTCAAGCACCTGAACACCTCTGGGTGAAGGACCCACTCCCCCGAGTGCAGGTCGTGTTTGCTGAGGAAGTCTGCTTCCCAGTTGTCTACTCCAGGAATGAAGACTGCCAACAAAGCCACAGCGTGTTTTTCTGCCCAGAGGAGAATTCTTGACAACTCTGACATTGCTGCTCTGCTTCTCGTTCTGCCCTGTCGGTTTATGTACGTCACTGCCGTCACATTTTCCGACTGGACCTGAATGGACCGATGTTGAAGAACATATGAGGCCTGCAGAAGGGCGCTGTACATAGCCCCGAGTTCCAGAACGTTGATTGGAAGGACGACGAGTTTCTGACTTGACCATCTTCCTTGAAACTGCACCCCCTGGGTGACTGCTCCCTAACCTGTGAGGCTGTGGTTAACAGAATCCAATTCTGAATCCCGAACCGTTGACCCTCAATTAAGTAAGAAGACTGAAGGCACCATAGAAGAGAGATCTTGGCTTTTGGCGACAGATGAATCCTCTGGTGCATGTGAAGTTGCGATCCGGGCCATTTGTCCAACAGATCGAGCTGGAAGGGTCTTGCGTGAAACCTTCCGTACTGAAGCGCCTTGCAAGAGGCCGCCATTTTCCGCAGAAGGCGAAAGCAGAGATGCACCGATATCCGGGTTGGCTTCAGGACATCCTGAACCATTGACTGGATTATCAATGCCTTTTCCAACGGAAGGAACACTTTTTAACAACTCCGTGTCCAGTATCATTCCCAGGAATGGAAGCCCCCGTGTTGGCTTTAGGTGAGATTTCGGAAGGTTCAGAATCCACCCATGATCCAGGAGTAGTCTGGTTGCGAGACCAATGCTGTTCAATAAACTCTCCCTGGATGGTGCCTTTATTAAATCACCCAGGTACGGAATTATGTTCACTCCCTGTTTGCGAAGGAGAAACATCATCTCTGCCATCACCTTGGTGACCACCCTCGGTGCTGTGGAGAGGCCAAATGGTAGGGCCTGGAACGGACAGTGACAGTCCTGCAGTGCAAACCGTAGATAAGCCTGATGAGGCGGCCAGATCGGAATGTGAAGGTACGCATCCTTGATATCCAGAGACACTGGGAATTCCCCCTCCTCCAGACCTGAGATCACCGCTGTCAGAGACGCGTTCAACGACTTGAGATTCAAAATCGGTCTTACAGAACCGTCTGATTTCGGTACTACAAACAAGTTGGAATAATATCCCTTGCTTTGCAGATGAGGTGGAACTGGAACAATGACCTGAGTCTGTACCAGTTTTTGAATGAGGTGGGAGCTCCTGAAACTCCAGTCTGTAGCTCTGGGAAATAAGATATAAGACCTAGCGATCCTGGCACGAACCTGTCCAGATGTGACTGAAAAATTTTAGTCGGCTCCCACCTGCCAGTCCTCCAGGCATAGCAGTCCATCGTCATGCTGAAGGTTTTGAGGAAGCAGAGCTTGAGCTCTGTTCCTGTGAACCGGCAGTTGCTGGTTTGCATGGTTTATCTCTAGCCTGGAAAAATACAGATAAAAAATGGCAAGTGTCAAAACTGTTTTTGCACACACTTTCCCATTTGCTTCTGAAGGCAGAAAATTCTGGGAAGAACCCTCGGCTGTGGACGTATCAATTTCTTGCCTATTCAAGAAGGCACTACACTAAAGTCTATCTACACAGCAGCGGGTATGTCCCAAAGACCAGTCAAAGCGGGTTGTTGGATGACTCATACCATTCATACCCAGATCCAGGAGGGCCTCTCGGGGCATATGCCCCTGGTCACTACAGTGACTCTCCGGTAACACACTCGGGACACTGCACGTTTCCTGTGTGATTCTCTTAAGGAGATAGGCAATATTAATGCTAGGACCAATGCTATGGCAGTGTCGGTGCGTAGGGCTTTGTAGGTGTGTCAGTGGAAAGCGGGCGCAGATTCTAAGCGCAGAGTCGAGTATCTTCCCTTTTCAGGGGAATGGCTCTTCGAGGTAGAATTGGATACGTGGATTTCTAAAGTTACTCAGGGAAATCCATGTTTTGCCCCTCTGGGATCCCGCCAGCTAGGCGTTCCTACCCGTAGCCGTCCACCCAGTCCTTTCGGTCTAACAGGTTTAGATCAAGGGCCAGAGGTGCCTCCAATGTGGCTAGACGCACCAGAGGTAAGAAAAGAAAACCAGCAATCGCCAGTTCTCAGGAGAGCACCGGTACAGCTTCCACTAAGGCCTCAGCATGACGGGTCTCTCGAGGTGGGTACTTGGCTGTGTCACTTCAGCAGCATCTGGGAAAATTCCTGCCAAGATACCTGGGTCACGGACCTCATTTCTCAGGGCTACAAGATGGAGTTTGACAGTGCTCCTCCCCAACGATTTTTCAAATCAAGCTTAAGAGCTTTGGAGGATACGCAAGTTACTCTGCAACAGGCCATCTTAAAGTTGGTCCAATCCAAAGTCATTGTTCCAGTGCTGCTGCATCAACAGGGAAAGGGTTACTACTCCAACCTGTTCGTGGTACCGAAACCGGACGATTCGGTAAGGCCCATTCTGAATCTAAAATCCTTGAACCCTTACCTAAAAGGTTTTCAAGTTCAAGATGGAATCTTTGCGAGCAATGATTGCGGGCCTGGAAGAGCGGGAGTTCATGGTCTCCCTGGATATCAAGGACGCCCATCTCCATGTCCTCATTTGGCCACCTCATCCGTCCTACCTGAGGTTTGCCTTACTGAACGATCACTACCAGTTCCAGGCGCTACCCTTCAGCATTTCCAAAGCTCCCAGGGTGTTCACGAAAGTGATGGCAGAGATGATGTTCCAACTCCAGGTCAAGGGGGTCAATGTTGTCCCTTACCTGGACAATCTTCTGATAAAAGAAAGATCCAGGGAGCTTTTATTGCTCCATTTAGACCGAATTATTTAGCTTCTGTCCCACCACGGGTGGATCCTCAATTTACAGAAGTCCTACCTGGAGCCAACTCAGAGGCTCCTGTTCCTGAGAATGTTGATGAATACTGTAGCCAAAAAGGTGTTTATCCCAGAGGACAAGTCCGCATGGTTCTCCGGCCTTCTCGGGTATCAATCAATCTTTGAAAAAGATTGTTGGGGAAAATGGTTGCCTCATACAAGGCGATGAAATATGGAAGGATCCATGGCAGAACTTTTCAGTTGGACCGCCTGAGCAAGTGGTCTGGATCACATCTTCAGATGCACCGGACAATTCGGCTGTCACCTCAGGCCAGAATTTCTCTCCTATGGTGGCTGCAGTCCTCCAACCTACTGGAAGGCCGAAGTTTCGGGATTCAGGACTGAATCCTCCTCACGAGGGATGCAAGTCTGAGAGGATAGGGAGCTGTCACCAAGGGAGTTTAGTTCCAGGGCAGGTGGTCAGCCCACGAAGCCCTCCTTCCGATCAACTTTCTGGAACTTCGGGAGATTTACAATGCCCCGATTCAGGCCTCTCCTCTGGGATCACGCGATCCAGGTACAGTCGGACAACGTCACGGCAGTGGCGTACATCAATCAACAAGCGAGGACAAGAAGCAGGGCCTGCATGCGTGAGGTGTCAAGGATACTCCTCTGGGCAGAAAAAAATGCAAGAGCAATGTCCGCAATCTTCATTCCGGGAGTAGACAACTGGGAAGCGGACTTCCTGAGTCATCATGTTCTTCACCTGGGAGAGTGGGGGCGTCACCATCAGGTGTTTAAGCAAATCATCGACCGGTGGGGCTGCCCACAGATAGACATGATGGCTTCTTGACTCAACAAGAAGCTTCGCTGGTATTGCTCTCGAACCAGGGACCCGCAGGCGAGGGCAGTAGATGCCATGACTTCGCCTTGGCCTTACTGTCTGGTGTACCCGTTTCCTTCGATTCCATTGCTCCCAAGGGTGCTCAAACGAATCCGGAAACAAAGAGTACAGGCAATTCCGATTGCCACGGATTGGCCTTGGAGGGTATCTTCTGGACATGTCCGTCGAAAACCCTTGGCCTTTGCCACTGCGAAGAGATCTTCAACAAGGACCGTTCGCCTACCCAGACTTACAGCGACTTCGTATGACGGCATGGAGGGTGAGCTGAACATCCTAGCTCATAAGGGCTTTTCAAAAATATACATTATGGTAAGAACTTACCGTTGATAACGGTATTTCTCCTAAGTCCAAAGGTTCCACAGGATACATTGGGATATAATGACGCGACAGCGGATCTTGCACCAATCGGTCAAAGCTTTCTGGCCTCCCAGCATGCAGTGGGCCCGTTCATATATCCCCGCCTCCTGGCTCAGGTAAATCAGTTGTTTTCCACAGCTTAAGGCAGAAGCATCATGTACAGCCCTAATCAGGCAAGAAGAACACACATGCACACCCTTCCGCTGCACTGGCCTTCCGTACAAGAGGGAAGAGATTAGTGAGTAAAAGGATCCTCAAATCAGGTGTGTCATGGTGGGATCCCTGTGGAACCTGTGGACTTAGGAGAAATACCGTTATCAATGTTAAGTTCTTAACATAACGTATATTTCTCCTGCAGGGTCCACAGGGTATCCACAGGATACATTGGCATGTCCCAAAGCAATTTAGTGGTGGGGATGCTCCTGATTAGACAGGAGAATCCTTTGCCCAAATTCAGCATCACGAGAGGCAAAGGTATCAAAGGCATAATGTCTAATGAATGTGTTAATGGAAGACCATGTGGCTGCCTTACATTTCTGTTCTGCTGAAGCACCACGTTGTGCTGCCCATGGTGGACCTACCTCACGAGTAGAGTGAGCAGAGACATTAGCCGGAACAGGGAGATCAGCTTGAGAATATGCTTCTGAAATCATCATCCGAAGCCACCTCTCCAGTGTCTGCTCATCAGCAGGCCATCCTCTCCTGTGAAATCCGTAGAGAACAAAGAGAGAATCTGTCTTTCTGATAGCACTGGTACGATCTACGTAGATCCTTAAGGCATGGACGACGTCCAGTGATGCATCTCCCACAGAGAGATCTAGCCCCTGGAAAGCCGGAACTACAATTTCTTCGTTAAGGTGGAATGAAGACACCACCTTAGGAAGTTACCCAGATTTAGTTCTGAGAACTGCTCTATCTGGATAAAAAATTAGAAATGGAGGACCACGGGGACGTGGCCTGACTGCCTGAGACATCAGACCTATTTGCCCTGAGCTCCCATGTTTCTCAGCTAAAGAGACCTATTTTGCAGTCCCTGGCCCCTTTGCCAGCCTGAATATTGCCTCTCAACACCCGCTGACACCACACAGCTGCCTCCGGTGCAAGACTGCGGAATCGGGGAGCGCTTTGGAGGCTCCCAAGGATTGCGGACTGCACTCACTCCTTCAGCAGCAGTCTCCATTGCCTCCTTTCCTGCCGCTGACTAGACCGCCGGATGCCCCCCGCGTCTACAATAGCCTCCCGCCACCAGCCCGTCTGCATTGCCGCTGCCTGCCCCATCTCCCACTGCCATATACTCCACCTGCATGGCTGAACAGCGTATGACTCTCCCGGCGGGCTCCGGCTGACGAGAACGGTCTACCTGGCGCACCTCCACACTGCGAGTGGACTCTGGCTGGCGGGCCATCTGCACAATAGCGGCGGCTCTCAACACCTGGGTGGATTGCTTCTGCTTGGCCCGCTGTGCTACATCCGCATCTCCCTGTGAGCCCTGGCCGGATGCTTCCCAGTGTCAGCAGACCCTGCAGAAACGTAGCTCTGGCTCTGCCATCACCCTCCTTATTACCTGTGGCTGCTCCTGCACAATATCTTCCTGCACTGCAGATATTCCTCCCAGGTCAGTGAGTGCTAGTCTGCTTATCTACACCTCATTGTACCTTGAGCTTACCTAAGTGTGCACACTTCATATTCTGTTTGTGTGGAGGGATAGGTGCAGTTCTCCTCCCTGACATTTTGCTCAGGATTACACTTTATATTTTTTGAAGTTCGAAGATTCCACTGACCCTCTCATTTTCTACCTTGCCTGCTAATGTGGCACGAGCTCCTGTTATTTATCTGTCCTGGAGCATCACCTAGTGTCCAGTTTTGATATTTTATGAAAATCCTCTTATTCCTGCTCTAGTGTGCTACTCTGATGTGACTGCTATGATATAATTCTGCCTTCACCCGACTGCTTCTATGACATGACAACTCGACTTCAACGTGGATCCTTCTTTGATTGATATTATTGATGCCTTTTGTTTCTAGCTCCTCTACCTTTCTTGATCAGCTTTACCATGCCTCCTAAGAGATATAAAGTTGCTAAAAGTTTCCCAAGTGGCGTTCTTTAAACCTTCTCCTCAAGCCGCTAAATCAAAAGATGTAAGGAGTGGCGCCTCTAAAACTGCTGCACCTGTCACCTCGCCACCTAGGGGTGCGTCCACTCCAACTGCTGCTGACAAACACACCAGCTCCATTGAGGACAGTGATTCGCTTACAGTGGATGCTATGAAGCATCTCCTAACGCAATTTAAGGATGAAGTGGCGGCAGAATTTAGGGCCACTATGAAGGAATGTCAGAGATCCATTGATGAGATTGGTGGCCGTACTGATCATCTAGAAACAAAAATGGGTGAAGTGGTTTCTTCGCATAACGATCTGATCTCTTCCCATGAATTGCTTCAAAATGATGTTACAGCGCTCAGGGACAAGCTCTCTGACTTGGGAGGACAGATTGAGACGTAACAACAAAGCTGCGCGGTGTCCCGGAGGCTGTTACCAATAGCGCTCTAAACGATTTTGCAGTTGACCTCTTTAGCAAACTCCTTCCCTTATATCGACCCGTGGACTTTCTGATTGACGGCATCCATAGGCTTCCTAAAGCCAGGAACACTCCTGGTGGTGTCCCCAGGGACGTCCTTATGAGGCTACATTACTTCCATGTGAAAGAGGCAATTTTGAAAGCTGATAGACCCTCTGATACGGCCTCGGAAGCTCTAGGCTCACGTCAGTTGTTCAGAAACCTATTCCCTGCTACTTTAGCGAAAAGGCGCTCTCTTTACCACATCACTTCAGTGTTGCGCAAAGAGAACATTTTATATAGATAGGGATTTCCTACAAAGCTACCGATTTCTCGTGAAGGTTCCACCGTTGTAATAACAAACGTTGAGGAGGGTAAAAAGATACTCGCATCATGGAACTCTGCAAGCTTATCTGCGCACACCTCACCTGACCCTACAGCAGGACTGGGCCTCGACAGATGCATATCAATAAGTATTTTCTGTTTACTATGCTTGCATTGGTTCTCGGATTCTCTAATTGATTTGTTATGCCATGTCTTCATGCCAGTTCCTTAGATGTTATTTATTATGGCTTTATCTCTATTGCCTATTCGTGTGATGTTAGACGGACTTTATGTGATGTCTCGGCATCACTAGTATATTGTTTTGTTGTTTGCCTCTGCTGCCCCAACTGCCTTCCACATTTATTTGATTGTTATCTCTGAAATCTACCCGAGCTATTTTAGCTCCGGCAGTTGGCAATATGGGGGAGCGGAGAAAGAGAACTGAGGAACTGCGTTTTAATTCTTAAATCGGGAACGGGCAGTTTGACCACTACCCCCCCCCAGTTTAATTCTGAGTCGTCATGATTAGGCGTCCAACTGTGCCCCCTAGAGTGGTTATTGTTATGTTTCCCTTCAATGTTATTCTACTCTCTTATCCTTTTTTTTCCTTTCCCATTCCTCCTGTCCGGAACTTGTTGCTCATACTTTCTACATACAAGTTGGTTGCATATACCTCTACAATCTTCTGTATATTTACATTATGGTTAACATTGTATCCATAAACGCAAGGGGACTTAACTCCCCACCCAAGAGAAGGTTAGCACTTAATTATTTCCATAAATTTAAAGCTCAGATCATAGCTGTCCAAGAGACACATTTTATTAAGTCTGCCCCTCCACAGTTTACGAATGTGAGATTTCCCCATTGTTACATTGCTAATGGGCCAGCAAAGGCGGCTGGGGTTGCAATTTTAATATCTCATCATTGTGCGTTCTCTCTTACATCGCAATACTGCGATCCTGAGGGGAGATTTTTAATTCTATCTGGTACTCCTGAAAATAAAGAGGTGACACTGGTTTCCTGTTATGCCCCTAACACCAAGCAATTGGCATTTTGTAGGAAACTTTGTGCTAAGGTGCAACAACTGACCAAGGGTGCTTTACTTTTATTAGGCGACTTCAATTGACCCTGGACCCTTTGGTTGATAACTCTGGTGAAAATCTCACCACTCATTGTAATGTTCCTTCTCTCAAGTATGTCCTTTATCCTTCGGGCACTGTTTTACCTATAACTGCCTGTGGGAGGGGGCACAGAGGGGAGGAGACAGCACACCCAGTTGAAGAAATTTAAAGTGCACCGGCTCCTTTGAACCCCGTCTATACCCCATCGTACTATATTCCCCCAGTATCCCTTATGGACTATGAGAAAAGGATTTACCGGTAGGTAATTAAAATCCTATTTTTTTTATTATCCTGCCTCCGAGTGCCGCTGCTTGTTGGATTCGATTATAGTATCTCTATGGTTCCAGAAGACACCGGAGCAAATTGACTTGTAGTCAAGGTGAGTGCCGATCCGTACACCTCATTATTTTACCAGCAGCTGGTGAGCTGGACGGCTCGTGGCAGCGGCAGACAGTGTGGCGTTCGGCTTGGCTGGCGGTACCGCAGGTGAGGTGAGTTTAGGTTGTTATTTGTGTGGTGGGAGGTCCTTATGTGGATATAAAATCTGTTCACATTGTGTGTTATGCATCCCTGACGACGGGCGGAGGCCCGAAACAATTGTTGGATGTTACTCCATTAAACATATCACTGGTTGAAAAGTCTCCTGAGTGCCGCCAGATTTTCTTCATTATTCTTGGATGCTTCATCTTATGGAGGGCACCGGAGCAGATGTTATACCAGCAAGGGGAGTGCCGGCTGCTTATATATATATATATATATATACACATACACACACACACACACACATACACCAAGGTTGCAGGCACTCTCCAAAAAAAGAGTTCAAACAGGCATTTAATGATAACTCACGGACATAGATACAGAAAGTGCAGACGTTTCGGTCATAGCACGACCTTCATCAGGACATCTTAGAGTACAGCAGCAAAGATATTGCCCAATGGACCACCATGACCGAAACATCGACACTTTCTGCATCTATGTCCGTGAGTTATCATTAAATGCCTGTTTGAACTCTTTTTTTGGAGAGTGCCTGTACCTTGGTTTTCGTGTATATTGGGTCCTGGTGGTCCCTTGCGGAGCACCGTCTACGTTGTCCTCTTAAAAGGCTGGAGTGTGGACTTAGCTATATATATATATATATATATATATATATATATATATATATATATATATATATATACATACATACATACATACACACACACACATATACACACACATATACAAACACACATACACATATATCGATATATACACATACACGCATATATATTATACACACACAAAAATTACATATTTATATGTATATATAATCTCAAAAAGGAAAAACAGCACCTCCAATTTAATGCATAATAGATTCTTTATCAAAACATGAGTGAAAAATTGTTAAAACACCAGAGGCATGAAGTATAGATTGTAAAAGTCAAGCACATGGGGTGTCAAAAAAGCACAAACTGCATAACTTCACCATATCCGTAGTGGTTAATAATACAAGCCTCCAGCGACAAAGGGGTGGTCGGTCAACAGCTGTTTCGGTGCTCAAAGAGGCACCTTCCTCATGGACAACCAACCTAGTGAAAGAATGTGCCCTTTATACCTGCCAGAAGAGAGATAACCATGCTCACCTGGGTTCGGATGGTCCACATTGCATGTCAATAGAATGTGTTCCCCTACTCAGGCGAGGGGGTGATCGTGGACGCATTTTACTTCAGCGTGAAGCGCACTGGATAGCTCGATTGAACACGGTTGCGCCCAATGGATTTAATGAAAGTCAGGGTTTTGGCTGCTTCCTATAAAGCAAGCTTTCTATCTAAGAGACTCCATATACAGTAACTTTGTTGTTCTAATTGATTTATTTTTGTCCTATTCAGACTTGTTTTCTAATTCTCCCTTTTTTTGTTAATGTTTTTTATGTTTAGGTGTGTCAATTGTATCTGCCAGTAGATATAGAGGGGTACATAAAATAGGATTTTAATTACCTGCCGGTAAATCCTTTTCTCGTAGTCCGTTGAGGATGCTGGGGTCCATTTTAGTACCATGGGGTATAGATGGTTCCGCAGGAGCTCTCGGCACTTTAAGACTTTTCAACAGTGTGAACTGGCTCCTCCCTCTATGCCCCTTCTCCAGATCTCAGTATAGGAACTGTGCCCGAGGAGACGGACATTCTCAAGAAAGGAATTACTATTAAACTTGTGGCGAGATTCACACCAGCTCACATTATCCATAAACATCATGTCGGCTAACATGGCCTTTAACAAAAGTCATGCCAACCAGCATGCATAACGCAACAGCAACAGCTGTTAACAACTGAACACATTAAATAATGTGCAAAAAGATAAACGTAATCAGCAGGAAAAATGAGCACTGGGCGGGCACCCAGCATCCTCTACGGCAGAGGTTCTCAAACTCGGTCCTCGGGAGCCCACACAGTGCATGTTTTGCAGGTAACCCAGCAGGTGCACAGGTGTATTAATTACTCACTGACACATTTTAAAAGGTCCACAAGTGGAGCTAATTATTTCACTTGTGATTCTGTGAGGAGACCTGCAAAACATGCACTGTGTGGGCACCCGAGGACCGAGTTTGAAAACCTCTGCTCTACGGACTACGAGAAAAGGATTTACCGGCAGGTAATTAAAATCCTATTTTCTCTTACGTCCTAGAGGATGCTGGGGTCCATTTTAGTACCATGGGGATATACCAAAGCTCCCAGTACGGGCGGGAAAGTGCTAATGTTCCTGCAGAACTGACTGACCAAATTGAAGGTCGTCAGTAGCCAAGGTGCCAAACTTATAAAACTTAACAAATGTGTTTGCACCCAACCAAGTAGTAGCTCGGCAGAGACAGGGGGACAGCCGGCGGGCATACAGGGAGATCAGCGCTACAGTAGCGCTGCAGCTGGATGTCACTCACCCGCCCGATCTCATGGCAGCTTCCACCCGGCTCCAGCACGCTGCTGGAGATGGGTGGAAGCTGCCGTGAGGTCGGGCGGCTGAGTGACATCCTGCTGCAGCGCTACTATAGCGCTGATCTTTCCTGTATGCACGCCGGCTGTCCCCTGCTGGCCCCCCCGCGGCTCGCCCCCCTTCTCCTCCTCTGCGTCCCATCTAAATTCGACTTGAAAAAGACGAATTAAGATGGGATTGAATAGGGGTTGTCGGATCCATTCCGACAAATACATGTCGGACTGGATCCGACTTTAATTGAATATACCCCTTAATAGTCCACTTGTGTTCAATGAGAAGTTTACACTGCTTCCTGGCTGTGTTTCAAGCCTCTCTTTGGGTGTGCACGATGTTGTCACGTTCCACTGGACAGCGCATGCGCACCCCCGTCACAGGACAGCCTCTGTGTGCACAATTCACATGACGTCGTCCCATGACGGTGGGTGTGTTTGCGTTTTTCTATGGGTGTGCATGACGTCATCACATTCTACTCAATGGTGCATGCACACCACCTACATTGGCCACGGCACACAGTTTGAGAACCACTGATGTAGTACCTTATTACCCATTAGGGAATTTCTTGTCATCTGAACAATTGTCATACTAGTCATATGGGAATAAAGTCACAACAAAAACCAATTAAGAAAAACAGGATTTTAATTACCTACTGGTAAATCCTTTTCTCGTAGTCCATAAGGGATATTGGGGAATCTAGTACGATGGGTATAGAAGGGTCCAAAAGGAGCCAGTGCACTTTAAATTTCTTCAACTGGGTGTGCTGGCTCCTCCCCTCTGTGCCCCACAGGCAGTTATAGGTAAAACATGCCCGAAGAGAAAGGACATATATGAGAGAAGGAAATACTGTATGATAACAAAGGAGTGGTGAGATTTACATACCAGCACACCACTAACATAACAACCAGCAACGGCTGGTAACAGCAACCGCTCAACAGGTAACCACATAACAAGAACATGCAGAAAAGTCAACACACTGAGGCGGGTGCCCAATATCTCTTATGGACTACGAAAAAAGGATTTACCGGTAGGTAATTAATATCCTATTTTCTATAGCATCCATAAGGGATATTGGGGAATCTAGTACGATGGAGACGTCCCAAAGCTTCCAGAACGGGCGGGAACGTACGGAGACTGCTGCAACACCATTTGCCCAAACTGGGTATCCTCTTTGGCCAGGGTATCAAATTTGTATAACTTCACAAAAAGTGTTCTTCCCCTACCAGGTAGCAGCTTGTAAGGCCGAGACTCCACAGGCAGTCGCTCAGGAAGAACCCACTGATCTCGTACAGCGGGCCTTCAGAGACTTAGGAACAGATAAGGCTGCCGACACATAGGCTTGTTGAATAGTAAGCCTAATCCAATGGACTGTACATCATAGAGCACGAACAAGGAATCAGTCTTTCTGATCCGAGCTGTTCTCTTGACATAGATCTTCAAGGCTCACACAGCATCCAATGCCTCCGAAGGAGCAGAAGCACCAGAACTGGACGGAATCACAATAGGCTGATTCAAATGAAACGCAGAAACAACCTTCAGCAGGAACTGCTGCCTAGTCAGGAGCTCTGCTCTGTCCTTGTAAAAGACCAAAGTATGGACTCTTACACGATAAGGCCCCCAATTCTGAGACACGTCGAGCAGAAGCCAGGGTCAGTAACATCACCGTTTTCCATGTGAGGTACTTGTCTTCCACGATCATCAAAGGTTCAAACCAGGAGGACCGTAGAAAATTCAACACTACATTCAGATCCCAGGGTGCCGTAGGCGGCACAAAAGGAGGTAAGATGTGGAGTACCCCTTGCAAGAAGGTCTGAACTTCTGGCAACAGTGCCAGTTTCTTCTGGAAGAAGATAGGGAGAGCTGAAATCTGGACCTTAATGGAACCCAGACGTAAAGCCCTTATCCACACCAGCCTGCAGGAAACGTAAGAAACGTCCCAAGTGGAACTCTGCAGATGGATACACGTGTTCCTCGCACCAAGAGACATATCTTCTCCAGATATAATGATAATGTTTTGATGTCACAGGTTTCCTGGCCTGAACCATGGTAGCATTAACCTTTTTGGAAAGGCCCTTGTGAGCTAGGATGTTCTGCTCAACCTCCATGCCGTCAAACGAAGTCGCCGTAAGTCCGGGTAGATGAACGGTCCCTGCTGAAGAAGGTCTCTTTGTAATGGTAGAGGCCAATGGTCTTCGACGGACATGTCCAATGGTCTTCAACGGACATGTCCAGAAGATCCGCGTACAATGCCTTCCTAGGCCAATCCGTGGCAATTAGAATTGCCTGGACTCCCTGATTTCTGATGTGCTTGAGCACCCTTGGGAGCAACGGAATCGGAGGAAACAGGTAAACCAGCCGGTAAGGCCAAAGCGACGTCAGTACATCTACAGCCCTCGCCTGAGGGTCCCTGGTTGGTGAGCAATACCAGGGAAGCTTCTGTTCGAGTCAAGAAGCCATCATGCCTGTGTGTGGGCAACCCTACCGGTCGATGATCTGCTGAAACACCTGATGGTGGAGCCCCCAATCCCCCGGGTGGAGATCGTGGTAACCCAGGAAGTCCGCTTCCCAGTTGTCCACACCCGGAATGAAGATTGCGGACATTGCTCTTGCATTCCTTTCCGCCCAGAGGAGTATCCTTGACACCTCTCTCGCATGACGGCTCTGCTTTGTGTCCCTCCTTCCTTGATGTACGGCACTGCTGTGGCGTTGTCCAACTGTACTTGGATCGCGTGATCCCTAGGTAGAGGAGAAATGAAGCAGAGCATTGAAGATCGTCCGAAGTTACAGAATGTTGATCGGAAGGAGGGCTTCGTGGGCTGACCAGCAACCCTGGAACTGAGCCCCCTGGGTTACAGCTCCCCATCCTCGCAGACTCGCATCCGTCCTGAGTATCCAATCCTGGATCCCGAAACTTCGGCCTTCCAGTAGGTTGGAGGACCGCAGCCACCATAGGAGAGAAATCCTGGCCTGAGGTGACAGCCGTATTATCCGATGCATCTGAAGCTGTGATCTGGACAACTTGCTCAGGAGATCCAATTGAAATGTCCTGGCATGGAAAATTCCAGACTGGATCGCCTTGTATGAGGCTACCATCTTTCCCAACAATCCTATGGATGGGTGGATATTCAAATAGGTCGGAGAACCATGCGGACCATCTCCTGAAGTGCTCTCACTGTGTCCCCTGGGAGGAACACCTTCCGGGTCACAGTATCTAGCAACATTCCCAGGAACAGGAGCCGCTGAGTTGGCTCCAGGTGGGACATTTGTAAATTGTTGATCCAACTATGGTGTGACAGAAGTTGGATAGTGCGGTATAAATGGAGCAATAAAACCTCCCGTTCTTCCAGGCCTGCAAGCACTGCTCGCCAGTATTCCACCTGGAACTTGAAAACCTTTAGGCAAGGGCTCAAGGATTTTAGCTTCGGCCTTACCGAACCGTCCGGTGTCGGTACCACAAACAGGTTGTAGTAGTAACCCTTTCCCTATTGTTGCAGTGGCACAGGAGCAGGCAGGCATCCCCGCCTTTTTGGGCAGGCGAGAGACTAATACATCCACCCCAGGGGGTTCCTTCCAAAATTTCCTACCTTCAGGAGCAAATGGGAAAGTGCGCAACATTTTTTTGGACACTTGGAATTTTTTGTCTGGATTTTTTCAGGCCAGCTTGAATAGGTCATTAACTCTGTAGAGTCAGGGAAAGTGACATTAGGTATGTTTTGAATAAAGTAAAACGACTGCTGTGACGCAGCATCCTCTAGAGGGAGCTTTACACACATACCTTATAGCCAGAATTAGGGGTTCAATACCCCGAGCAGAATCAGGATCCCCACTAATGGGATCCAAGTCATCCCCATCCTCCTGTATATCATCATCTGTGTCAGAGAGTAGAGAAATAACCCACAGTTCTGTGGACCTGCATGAGAGAGGGGGGTGCTGTGCTGCATCTGCCCTAGCAGCTAAATCTGCAACAGCTTGTTGTAGTAGCTGAGTCTTATGTCATCCCAGCTCACTGCTAATGTGCATATCTGACATCATAGGTTAAAGAGACCCTAACCAGTGGGGCTCTGGACCCTCTCCCCCAGCCCCTTCACTGATTTGTGAAGATTGGCTGATTTATTCATAGGAAACAGAATCAGCAGATAATGGAGAGAATCTGGTGTGACATACACTGCACAGCTTGTGTTTACCCATGTTTCACAGTAAGCACAATAACATACACACAGACAGTTATATTGCAAGCCTGTCCTACTTTATGTGAGAGGAGACAGAGAGAGAGAAGGACACCAGCACACCCTGAGCTGTACAGCCCCAGTGAGGCTGTCAGCTTACTATATTAAACACTAAAAATTCCTGTCCTAAAGAGGACCCAGAGATAGTGTACACAAGCGGCTCTCCCCGTTTGCTACACGTTGTACCAGATATCCAGCGTGACTGAGGAATCGGGAAGCGTTGAGTGCTGAGAATGGCTGCAGTAAGTAGAGGAAGGCGCCAAAATGCCTCAGGTCATACTCTGATGTAGCTCCGCCCCCTCCAATAGCACCAGAGCTACAGATATATATTATACTGGCAAAATCTCCATACAGTTAAAAAACCATCACAACAAGTGTTAGTTCCTCGCCCGTGGTCAGCCGCACTTGAACCGGGGTAACCCCCTAGCGAGGCCTCACCACCGATGTCACCATCAGGCAGCGTTAGGGGTGTGCGGCGTGCTGCGGCTGTGACAGCCAAGGCGCAGTGCCCCGCTGAACCACACATCAGGACGGTGATCCTGCAGCAGGGAATCGGCTCTGCACTTCGTAAGGCCTGTGACCACCCCCCTCCCTCCCATGGTACAGGTATGCTGTTGCCCAAACAGCATACCGAAAATAACAAACAGAAAAAGAAATTGAAGATAACTCTCTGGAGCTCAGAGATGTGCATCCGCTCCTGATGGAACTTTTGTCTAAACTGCCTGTGGGAGGGGGCATAGAGGGG
Organism: Pseudophryne corroboree; assembly: GCF_028390025.1. NCBI lineage: Eukaryota > Metazoa > Chordata > Amphibia > Anura > Myobatrachidae > Pseudophryne > Pseudophryne corroboree. Next base: position 251,176,030 of record NC_086450.1, on the reverse strand, counting down.
AGGAGCCAGCACACCCAGTTGAAGAAAATGAAAGTGCACTGGCTCCTTTGGACCCCGTGTATACCCATCGTACTAGATTCCCCAATATCCCTTATGGATGCTAGAGAAAAGTGAGTACTTTCAATGTTTCTATTTTTACTAGCATATTTTTTGCTAATATATATCAAACCAGTAGCCTTACAATTAACCAAACACCATAATGTCATTGTTTTGCCTTCTCCTATAAAAATAATTCTCTATAATAATATGTCTCCGTAAGAAGTATATACACAGGTAATATGTACGCTCTATATAAGTGGATATTTAGTGGAATAAGCCATTATATATTCGTCTACTATAGTTGATTACATATTAAATGTTACTTCGGAAACTAAAGGTCATGTAGGCCTTAATGAAAATATTATATCATGCTTAGAAAATATGATGGATTATGGCAAATCCTCCACATTAAAGTTTCTAAAAGTAAATTCTGTATATCTGTATATCTGATACCTTCTTGATGTACAATCATTAGAACATACAGTATTGTGATATCTATGTAATGGGAATCCATGTTACAAAGTGTGAGAGAGTTCACTTGTGTATTTTTAATGTTATGGTTTTGTGTTCATTTCCACTGAGTGTGACCAGATGCGGCCTCGCTGCCCACGCCAATCGATCAGATTGGTTTTGTGTCACACGTGACCTGGCCAACAGGGTATACCCTCTTACAGTCAGTAACCGTCTGTTACCGACTCCAACCACTGGGCATTTTGCTGCCACCACCAGGCTCTTACCACCAACACCTAGAACCGTGTTTCTGCTCAGGCTTCTACCACCAGCACCTGATAGTGAATAATGCTTGCAGGGAAATTATAATTCCTATAGAAGTAAGGCACTCCCCAAAAAAAACCCTTCTATACCATAAAAAATTTCTGAACCATATTAGCAAAGAACCATTTTTGGGAGTTAGCAGCCGATTGCTAAAGATAAACTTAAAGTCAAAGTTAATTTTATAATATTGTTATAGAGTTTAGCAAAACATAGGTGTTTATATTACTATTTCTGCATACTTCCATGTGTTCCACAGCTATGAGTGGAATGCGCGTGGTGTTATAGATCACAACGGTTCACCACAATGTCATGTTTCCGGGTGTGACAACTTCCGGAAATCGCGGATATGGTTCCTTTACACGGTTTTCTTGTTTATAGATGCCGTTTTGTAAGGTACCTACTTGATATTTTGCCGTTACAGGACCCAGGTATTATATACCCTGTTTCCTCTGTTATACTATGTTGGTGGCATTAGTGGATTGACTCCAAAGGATCAGTGGATGTGTTTATCAGTGTTGGTATGATCCTATTGACATGTGTATTTATTGATTAGATAATTATCTCATTAGGTGAGTGGTATTTATAGGAGCCATGGTCAGTACACTTCCTGTCTCCATGGTCTCCAATATGTGTCTTGACAAAGACCCTTTTGGGTCAAAACGCTGACATAATACTGGAACTGTGATGACCTAATGAACAGATTTTTTAATCTCATGGTTGGTGAGTGGCCTCTACTGGCCACAATTCTTATATCATTGGAACATAATATATGCTACCATTGTGGAGCACACCGCAAATTACTTGTTCTATATGAGTGTGCAGATTCTCGCAAGCAAACATACATGCCACACACGGAACAACAGAAGCCGCACTTACATAATAAAAAAATAAAAAAAGGGTATCCTTTTTAAACAAATATACGACTCTGACAATGGAATCAAACAAAACACTAATTTAGTGTATAAACACTAGACCCTTATGTAATGACAGGGCCGCTGCTCTCCTCTTTTTTTCAATCAGTAATCCTCCGGGTGTTTATCGGTTTAAAAAGCACATAGTGGGTGGGCTCCATAGTGTAAAACAGTATTTAATAAAAATTATTTTTACACATGGATATAGATTAAAAAAACAATATTGCCCTCAACAACAGATATAGACATAGACATAGATATAGAGATATATATATATATATATATATATATATATACACATACACACACACACAGGTTGAGTATCCCTTATCCAAAATGCTTGGGACCAGAGGTATTTTGGATATCGGATTTTTCCGTATTTTGGAATAATTGCATACCATAATGAGATTTCATGGTGATGGGACCTAAATCTAAGCACAGAATGCATTTATGTTACATATACACCTTATACACACAGCCTGAAGGTCATTTTAGCCAATATTTTTCATAACTTTGTACATTAGACAAAGCGTGTTTACATTCACACAATTCATTTATATTTCATATACACCTTATACACACAGCCTGAAGGTCATTTAATACAATATTTTTAATAACTTTGTGTATTAAACAAAGTTTGTGTACATTGAGTCTTCAAAAAAATAAGAATTTACTCACCGGTAATTCTATTTCTCGTAGTCCGTAGTGGATGCTGGGTACTCCGTAAGGACCCTGGGTACTCCGTAAGGACCATGGGGAATAGACGGGCTCCGCAGGAGACTGGGCACTCTAAAAGAAAGATTAGGTACTATCTGGTGTGCACTGGCTCCTCCCTCTGTGCCCCTCCTCCAGACCTCAGTTAGGGAAACTGTGCCCGGAAGAGCTGACACTACAAGGAAAGGATTTGGAATCCAGGGTAAAACTCATACCAGCCACACCAATCACACCGCACAACTCGTGATAACTATACCCAGTTAACAGTATGAATAACAACTGAGCCTCACTGAACAGATGGCTCATAACAATAACCCTTTAGTTAAGCAATAACTATATACGAGTATTGCAGACAATCCGCACTTGGGACGGGCTCCCAGCATCCACTACGGACTACGAGAAATAGAATTACCGGTGAGTAAATTCTTATTTTCTCTGACGTCCTAGTGGATGCTGGGTACTCCGTAAGGACCATGGGGATTATACCAAAGCTCCCAAACGGGCGGGAGAGTGCGGATGACTCTGCAGCACCGAATGAGCAAACTCAAGGTCCTCCTCAGCCAGGGTATCAAACTTGTAGAATTTTGCAAACATGTTTGATCCCGACCAGGTAGCAGCTCGGCAAAGTTGTAAAGCCGAGACCCCTCGGGCAGCCGCCCAAGAAGAGCCCACCTTCCTCGTGGAATGGGCTTTGACTGATTTAGGATGCGGCAGTCCAGCCGCAGAATGTGCAAGTTGAATTGTGCAAAAGATCCAGCGAGCAATAGTCTGCTTAGAAGCAGGAGCACCCAGCTTGTTGGGTGCATGCAGGATAAACAGTGAGTCAGTCTTTCTGACTCTAGCCGTCCTGGAAACATAGATTTTCAGGGCCCGGACTATGTCCAGCAACTTGGAAGCCTCCAAGTCCCGAGTAGCCGCAGGCACCACAATAGGTTGGTTCAAATGAAACGCTGATACCACCTTAGGGAGAAATTGGGGACGAGTCCTCAATTCTGCCCTGTCCATATGGAAGATCAGATAGGAGCTTTTACATGACAAAGCCGCCAATTCTGACACACGCCTAGCCGAAGCCAAGGCCAAAAGCATGACCACTTTCCACGTGAGATATTTCAACTCCACGGTCTAAAGTGGCTCAAACCAATGTGATTTTAGGAAATCCAACACAACGTTGAGATCCCAAGGTGCCACTGGGGGCACAAAAGGGGGCTGAATATGCAGCACTCCCTTAACAAACGTCTGAACTTCAGGCAGTGAAGCCAGTTCTTTTTGAAAGAAAATAGACAGGGCCGAAATCTGGAATTTAATGGATCCCAATTTTAGGCCCATAGTCACTCCTGACTGTAGGAAGTGCAGAAATCGACCCAGCTGAAATTCTTCTGTTGGGGCCTTCATAGCCTCACACCAAGCAACATATTTTCGCCATATGCGGTGATAATGTTTTGCGGTCACATCCTTCCTAGCTTTTATCAGCGTAGGAATGACTTCAACCGGAATGCCCTTTTCCATCAGGATCCGGCTTTCAACCGCCATGCCGTCAAACGCAGCCGCGGTAAGTCTTGGAACAGACAGGGCCCCTGCTGTAGCAGGACCTGTCTAAGAGGCAGAGGCCAAGGGTCCTCTGAGATCATTTCTTGTAGTTCCGGGTACCAAGTCCTTCTTGGCCAATCCGGAACGATGAGTATAGTTCTTACTCCTTTCTTTCTTATTATCCTCAGTACCTTTGGTATGAGAGGAAGAGGAGGGAACACATAAACCGACTGGTACACCCACGGTGTCACTAGAGCGTCCACAGCTATCGCCTGAGGGTCCCTTGACCTGGCGCAATATCTTTTTAGCTTTTTGTTGAGGCGGGACGCCATCATGTCCACCTGTGGCCTTTCCCAACGATTTACAATCAGCTGGAAGACTTCTGGATGAAGTCCCCACTCTCCCGGGTGGAGGTCGTGCCTGCTGAGGGAGTCTGCTTCCCAGTTGTCCACTCCCGGAATGAACACTGCTGACAGTGCTATCACGTGATTTTCCGCCCATCGGAGAATCCTTGTGGCTTCTGCCATCGCCATCCTGCTTCTTGTGCCGCCCTGTCGGTTTACATGGGCGTCCGCCGTGATGTTGTCTGACTGAATCAGCACCGGCTGGTTTTGAAGAAGGGGTCTTGCCTGACTTAGGGCATTGTAAATGGCCCTTAGTTCCAGAATATTTATGTGTAGGGAAGCTTCCTGACTTATCCTTGGAAGTTTCTTCCCTGAGTGACTGCCCCCCAACCTCGGAGGCTTGCATCCGTGGTCACCAGGACCCAGTCCTGTATGCCGAATCTGCGGCCCTCGAGTAGATGAGCACTCTGCAGCCACCACAGCAGAGACACCCTAGCCCTCGGGGACAGGGTGATCAGCCGATGCATCTGAAGATGCGATCCGGACCACTTGTCTAACAGATCCCACTGAAAGATCCGTGCATGTAATCTGCCGAATGGAATTGCCTCGTAAGAAGCTACCATCTTTCCCAGGACTCGCGTGCAGTGATGCACCGACTCCTGTTTTGGTTTTAGGAGGTCTCTGACCAGAGATGACAACTCCTTGGCCTTCTCCTCCGGGAGAAACACCTTCTTCTGTTCTGTGTCCAAATCATACCCAGGAACAGCAGACGCGTCGTAGGAACCAGCTGCGACTTCGGGATATTCAGAATCCTGCCGTGCTGTTGTAGCACTTCCTGAGATAGTGCTACTCCGACCAACAACTGCTCCCTGGACCTCGCCTTTATAAGGAGATCGTCCAAGTACGGGATAATTATAACTCCCTTCTTTCGAAGGAGTATCATCATTTCGGCCATTACTTTGGTAAATACCCTCGGTGCCGTGGACAGACCAAACGGCAACATCTGGAATTGGTAATGGCAGTCCTGTACCACAAAACGGAGGTACACCTGGTGAGGTGGGTAAATGGGGACATGTAGGTAAGCATCCTTGATGTCCAGTGATACCATGTAATCCCCCTCTTCCAGGCTTGCAATAACCGCCCTGAGCGATTCCATTTTGAACTTGAACTTCCTTATATAAGTGTTCAAGGATTTCAAATTTAGAATGGGTCTCACCGAACCGTCTGGTTTCGGTACCACAAACATTGTGGAATAGTAACCCCGTCCCTGTTGAAGGAGGGAAACTTTTATTATCACCTGCTGGAGGTACAGCTTGTGAATTGCCGCCAGTACTACCTCCCTGTCCTGGGGAGTAGCTGGCAAGGCTGATTTGAGGTAACGGCGAGGGGGAGACGTCTCGAATTCCAGCTTGTATCCCTGAGATACCACTTGTAGAACCCAGAGATCCACCTGTGAGCGAACCCACCGGTCGCTGAAGTTCCGGAGACGGGCCCCCACCGCACCTGGCTCCACCAGTGGAGCCCCAGCGTCATGCGGTGGACTTAGTGGAAGCAGGGGAGGATTTTTGTTCTTGGGAACTGGGTGTATGGTGCAGCTTTTTCCCTCTACCCCTGCCTCTGGGCAGAAAGGACGCGCCTTTAACCCGCTTGCCTTTCTGGGGCCGAAAGGACTGTACCTGATAATACGGTGCTTTCTTAGGCTGTGAGGGAACCTGAGGTAAAAATGTCGACTTCCCAGCTGTTGCTGTGGAAACGAGGTCCGAGAGACCATCCCCAAACAATTCCTCACCCTTGTAAGGCAAAATCTCCATGTGCCTTTTAGAATCCGCATCACCTGTCCACTGCCGAGTCCATAATACTCTCCTGGCAGAAATGGACATTGCATTAATTCTAGATGCCAGCCGGCAAATATCCCTCTGTGCATCTCTCATATATAAGACTACGTCTTTAATATGCTCTATGGTTAGCAAAATCGTATCCCTGTCGAGGTTATCAATATTTTCTGACAGGATATCGGACCAAGCTGCTGCAGCACTACACATCCAAGCTGAAGCAATTGCAGGTCTCAGTATAGTACCTGAGTGTGTAAATACAGACTTCAGGATAGCCTCCTGCTTTCTATCCGCAGGCTCCTTTAAGGCGGCAGTATCCTGAGACGGCAGTGCCACCTTTTTTGACAAGCGTGTGAGTGCCTTATCCACCCTCGGGGATGTCTCCCAACGTAACCTGTCCTCTGGCGGGAAAGGGTACGCCATCAGTAACTTTTTAGAAATCACTAGTTTCTTATCGGGGGAAGCCCACGCTTCTTCACACACTTCATTCAACTCATCTGATAGGGGAAAAAGCAGTGGTTGCTTTTTCTCCCCAAACATAATACCCTTTTTAGTGGTACCTGGGTTAATGTCAGAAATGTGCAACACATTTTTCATTGCCGTAATCATGCAACGGATGGCCCTAGTGGAATGTACATTAGTCTCGTCCTCGTCGACACTGGAGTCAGAATCTGTGTCGACATCTGTGTCTGCCATCTGCGGTAGTGGGCGTTTTTGAGCCCCTGATGGCCTTTGAGACGCCTGGGCAGGCACTGGCTGAGAAGCCGGCTGTCCCACAGCTGTTATGTCATCGAACCTTTTATGCAAGTTGTTGACACTGTCGTGTAAAACCTTCCACATATCCATCCACTCTGGTGTCGACCCCGCAGGGGGTAACATCACACTTATCGGCACCTGCTCCGCCTCCACATAAGCCTCCTCATCAAACATGTCGACACAGCCGTACCGACACACCGCACACACACAGGGAATGCTCTGACTGAGGACAGGACCCCACAAAGTCCTTTGGGGAGACAGAGAGAGAGTATGCCAGCACACACCACAGCGCTATATAATCAGGGATTTACACTAACACAAAGTGATTTTTCCCTATAGCTGCTTTACATATACAGTTTGCGCCTAAATTTAGTGCCCCCCCTCTCTTTTTTACCCTTTGAGCCTGGAAACTGCAGGGGAGAGCCTGGGGAGCTGTCTTCTAGCGGAGCTGTGAAGAGGAAATGGCGCCAGTGTGCTGAGGGAGATAGCCCCGCCCCCTTCTCGGCGGAATCCTCCCGCTCTTATATTTATATTATGGCAGGGGATTTTTGCACATATATAGTTTTTTAAACTATATTATGTGCTGTTTGCCAATGTAAGGTACTCTAATTGCAGCCCAGGGCGCAAGGCCCCCAGCACCCTGCACCCATCAGTGACCGGAGTATGTGGTGTGCATAGGGAAGTCCGGACCGGAGTCTTCAGCCGCCGATTTCCAGGATGTTCTTCTTGCTTCTGGCTCTGCAAGGGGGACGGCGGCGCGGCTCCGGGACCGGACGACCGAGGCTGGGCCTGTGTTCGATCCCTCTGGAGCTAATGGTGTCCAGTAGCCTAGAAGCCCAAGCTAGCTGCAAGCAGGTAGGTTCGCTTCTCTCCCCTAAGTCCCTCGTAGCAGTGAGTCTGTTGCCAGCAGATCTCACTGAAAATAAAAAACCTAACAAATACTTTCTTTACTAGAAGCTCAGGAGAGCCCCTAGTGTGCAACCAGCTCGAGCCGGGCACAGATTCTAACTGAGGTCTGGAGGAGTGGCATAGAGGGAGGAGCCAGTGCACACCAGATAGTACCTAATCTTTCTTTTAGAGTGCCCAGTCTCCTGCGGAGCCCGTCTATTCCCCAGGGTCCTTACGGAGTACCCAGCATCCACTAGGACGTCAGAGAAACAAAAGTTTCACTATCTCACTCTCACTCAAAAAAGTCCGTATTTCGGAATATTCCGTATTTCGGAATATTTGGATATGGGATACTCAGCCTGAGTGTATATTATATATATATATATATATATATATATATATATATATATATAAAGAAAGGTGTGTGGCGGCACTCACGCAGGCTGACTCAAATTGTTGAAGATAGGTTTCCCTTTATTGCCAAGCCCTGAGGACGGGGAGATTCCCCGAAACATGTTGGCAATAAAAGGAAACCTATCTTCAACAATTTGAGTCAGCCTGCGTGAGTGCCGCCACACACCTTTCTTTATATTGTTGGCTTATGCTAAGCCTACTAGGAGGGCACCGCAGCACAGTTCATTTCCACTATCGGAGTGCCGGAAATTCTCTTTTGTTATATATATATATATATATATATATAAACGAGATTTATGGTAAGAACTTACCGTTGTTTAATCTCTTTATGCGAGGTACACTGGGCTCCACAAGGATTAACATCGGGGTGTAGAGTAGGATCTTGATCCGAGGCACCAACAGGCTCAAAGCTTTTAACTGTTCCCAAGATGCACAGCACCACCTCCTCTATAACCCCGCCTCCATGCCAGTGAGCTCAGTTTTGTTAACCAGCCCAATGCAGTAGCAGGTACCAGAGACGACAACCGCTCGTAGCCAATCACACCACACACTCACCGCAGGAGAAGGTGTCAGCGGATATGCCAATACCAATCCAAAGAATCTAAGTGCGTCAGAGGGTGGGCGCCTTGTGGAGCCCAGTGTACCTAGCAGAAAGAGATTAAACAACGGTAAGTTCTTACCATAAATCTTATTTTCTGCTGCGGGGTAAACTGGGCTCTGAAAGGAATAACATCGGGGATGTCCTAAAGCAGTTCCTTATGGGAGAGGACGCACTGTAGCGGGCACAAGAACCCGGCGTCCAAAGGAAGCATACTGGGAAGCGGCGGCATCGAAGGCATAGAACCTTATAAACGTGTTCCCTGAGGACCACGTTTCCGCCTTGCACAATTGTTCAAGGGTCGCACCACGGTGGGCCGCCCAAGAAGGTCCAACCGACCGAGTAGAATGGGCCTTAATGGTAGCAGGAGCTGGACAACCAGCCTGTACATAAGCATGTGCAATCACCATTCTAATCCATCTGGCCAGAGTCTGCTTGGAAGCAGGCCAGCCACTTTTGTGAAAACCAAACACCACAAAAAGAGAATCGGATTTCCTAATGGAGGATGTTCTCTTCACATAGGTATGGAGAACCCGTACCACATCCAAAGACCGCTCTTTGGAAGACAACTCAGGAGAATTAAAGGCCGGAACCACAATCTCCTGGTTAAGGTGGTAGGAAGACACCACCTTGGGTAGATAACCAGGGCGAGTACAAAGCACTGCCCGGTCACAGTGAAAAATCAAATAGGGAGACTTACAGGATAAGGCACCCAAGTCCGAGACCCTTCTAGCTGACGCAATAGCCAGCTAAAACAACACCTTAAGAGAAAGCCACTTAAGGTCAGCAGAGACAAGAGGTTCAAATGGAGACTCTTGCAAGGCCTCCAGTACCACCGACAGATCCCAAGGAGCCACAGGAGGCACATAAGGAGGCTGAATCTGCAACACGCCCAGAGTAAATGTATGGACATCCAGAAAGGGCAGCAATTTTTCTCTGAAACCAAACCGACAAGGCAGAAATGTGAACCTTGAGGGAGGCCAGACGCAGGCCTAAATCCAGGCCCTGTTGTAGGAAGGCCAACAGTTTGGCCGTGCTAAACTTGAAAACGTCATGATTGTGAGACGCACACCAAGTAAAGTAAGCATTCCAGACCCTATGGTAAATCCGAGCAGAAGCCGGCTTATGGGCCTTCAACATAGTTTGAACGGCCGCCTCAGAAAAACCCTTGGCCCTCAGGACGGCAGCCTCAAGAGCCATGCCGTCTAAGCCAGACGGGCCAAGTCCTGGTAAACACAAGGGCCCTGAACGAGGAGGTCTGGACGTTGTGGAAGTAGAAGGGGACAATCTAGCGAGAGGCCCTGTAGATCGGAGAACCAGTACCATCTGGGCCACGCTGGAGCGAGCAGAAGTAGGTTTCCTCCTTCTTGCTTGAACCTCCGTATTACTCTGGGCAGGAGTGACACCGGAGGGAACACGTACGGCAGCCGAACGTTCCACGGGATTGACAGAGCATCCACGAACGCTGCTTGAGGATCCCTCGTCCTTGCTCCGAACACCGGAACCATGTGATTGTGTCCAGACGCCATCAGGTCCACATCTGGGAGGCCCCACTTGTCCACGAGAAGTTGAAAACACCTCTGGATGTAGGCTCCATTCTCTGAGAACTGAGATAGTCCGCCTCCCAGTTCTGAACGCCCAGAATGAACACTGCTGATATGGCCGGCAGATAGCATTCTGCCCACTGATGAATCCTTGATACTTCCCTCATTGCCATGCGGCTTTGAGTGCCGCCTTGATAATTTATGTACGCCACAGTGGTGGCGTTGTCCAATTGCACCTGAACAGGTCTGTTCTGTAGGAGATGCTTGGCCAGTGTCAACGCATTGAACACTGCCCACAGTTCCAGAATATTTATCGGAAGTAGAGACTCCTCCTTGGTCCACCAACCCTTAAGAGAGTGTTGTTTTAACACCGCACCCCAACCTCTCAGACTTGCAACCGCTGTCAAGAGTACCCAGTCGGATATCCAGAACGGACGGCCCCTGCTCAATTGATGGTCCTGCAGCCACCAGATCAGTGACAGGCAGACCTCCGGAGATAAGGAGATCGTGTGAGATCTTATCCGGTGAGGCAGGCCGTCCCACTTGGTCAGAATTCACTTCTGCAGAGGGCGAGAGTGGAACTGAGCATACTCCACCATGTTGAAAGCCGACACCATGAGACCTAGCACTTGCATTGCAGAATGAATCGACACTCGCGGACGAGATAGGAAGTATCGAATCCTGTCCTGAAGCTTCCGGACATTCTCTTAAGACAGGAACCGTTGGTTGTGAGTGTCCAATAACACTCCCAGGTGCACAATGCTCCGAGCAGGGACCAGGGAGGATTTCTTCTAGTTGATCAGCCACCCGTGGGCTGCCATGCACTGGACCGTCAGATTGAGATGACACAGAAGTTCTGGGGAATTTGCCAGGATCAACAAATCGTCCAAGTACGGTAGGATCCTGACCGCTTGACGGCGGAGTGTAGCCGTCATGACCGCCATTACTTTGGTGAAAACTCGGGGAGCCGTTGTCAAACCAAAGGGTAACGCCCGAAATTGGTAATGAAGGCTGCCCATCGCAAACCGCAGGTACTGTTGATGAGATACCGCAATAGGAATATGCAGGTAGGCACCCTGTATGTGCAGGGAGACCATATAGTCTCCATGGCCAGAAAAATAGAGCGCAGTTTCCATACGAAACTTGGAGGCCCGCACATGCTTGTTCAAGGACTTCAGATTGAGAATGGGCCGCGAGGATCCGTTCGGTTTTGGGACTAGAAACAGCGTTGAATAGTACCCCTTGCCTCTCTCTGAGCCAGGGGCACCTGTTCCACCACTCCTGTGACCAGGAGGGAATGTACCACCGAGTGCAACGTGTTTGCTTTTGCCGGATCCAGAAGCACATCTTTCAGGCAAAACCGCTGCGGGGGACGATTCTTGTAGGGTATGGCGTAACCTCGACCGACGACTTCCCTCGCCCAGGCATCTCAAGTGGTCTTCAACCATTCCTGGGCAAAACCTAGAAGTCGGCCTCCCACCTTGGGATCCCCCAGAGGGAGGCCCGCTCCATCATGCGGCAGGCTTGTCAGTTTTGGAAGCTGGCTGACAAGCAGCCCAGGCACGCTTTGGTCTGGGCTTGTTTCGTCTGGAAGCACGAGCATGCTTTGGGTACGCCTGACCTTTTGCTTTACCTGGAGGACGAAAGGGCCGAGGGAAAGTACTTTTAGCCTTCTGTGCGGAAGGAGCCATACTAGGTAGGCAAGCTGTTTTAGCCGTAGCCAGATCAGCCACAATCTTATTTAGGTCTTCTACAAAGTGAATGTCTCCTTTGAAAGGAAGCACCTCCAGGGTTTCTTGGAACCCAAATCCACCGACCAGGATCTCAACCAAAGGATACGTCTGGCCAAGACAGATGCAGTAGCAGCCTTGGCCGCGAGCACCCCGGCACCAGAGGCCGCCTCCTTAAGGTACAGAGAAGCCGTGGTAATATACGAGACACATGGTCGAGCAAGCTCAGGCGCGTCAGAAGACAGTTCCGCCTCGAGTTCCTGAGCCCACGCCTCAACAACTTCAGCAGCCCAAGTCACTGCAGTTGTTGGCCTTTGCACAGCCACCGTTAGGGTATAAATCGCTTTTAAACAGCCCTCCACACATCTATCAGTCGGTTTCTTCAGAGAGGTGACGTAGTTACTGGCAGAGCAGAAGAAACCAGCATACACGCCACATGCGAATCTACAGGCGGTGGGGTTTCCCAATTTTTACACACCTCCGCAGAGGAGATAGCGAGCCAACAGTCTCTTGTTCGGTGTAAACTTTGTCCCCGGCTTTTCCCAGGATTCCTGACGTATGTCAACCAGGTGTTTAGAGTAGGGTAAAACCTGTTTAACCACCTTCATACGCTTAAAACTATCTGGTTTCTTGGAGACAGTTTCAGGCTCAGAATCATCAGGCACTTGAAGAATGAGCCAAATAACCTCAATCAAATCCGGGACATCCACGGATGACTTCCCTTCCCCATCAGCATCATTGTCAGCGGGGTCAGTATATGCACCGTCTTCCTCAGAGGACGTGTCCGTTAAAGCCGTGGATTGGGAGGAGGTAGTGGCCCGTTTAGAAGACGACTTAGTCTTAGGCGGGCGAGAGTGAGACTTAGATTTAGTCATAGATCGGTTCAAATGCTGCATCTGAGTGGAAAGCTGATCCGCCCATGGCGGGTTCACAGCAGGGACCATAAACTGCTGCAGTGGCACAGGTGGTCCCACAGGGGGCGTCAATTTAGTCACAAGCGTGCTTAGCAATGTGGAGAATGTAGCCCAAGGCGGATCCTGTCATGCCCCAAGCGCTACTGACCCACTGGGGGGTAATGAACACCCTGAACCTGAACTGTCAGCTGCTAAATTATCCTCCATTGCATCAGCGGCCTCACTATCACGCAGTGTGGGAAAGGCCCCAACGTCGTTGCCACGTGTAGCAGACATAACTATGTGCACAATAATGGGCAATCCGGTACAAGGTGTAGCAGCACTATACCTAGCAAGAACTCTCAGACGGCACAGACCGGAGGGTTCAATAGATATAGAATATATGGTGACTATAGATCCCAAGCAAAAATACCCCAATAGTATATCTTGTGATACAATCCTATATTGAAAATAAAAAAACCTGGAACACTTGGCCCCCTCAGGTGTAGCAATATAGGAATAGCACGCTGAGTGAAATACCCTGCAATAAGGTAACCACGCAGCGGCTACATGCACACACACATATATAGTCACAAGTGTACCATGCAGAAATTATGTACCATAAACTGCACTGGACTAGCAATACAAAGTAATACTCAGTATGGCTATATGTGATAATTATAGATATAACAAACACAGTAAGCACTGGATGTATATCACAGGGTGTTTGTACCACACAACCCTGAATGTACGCACTCTCTCTTAACTAACACAGACCCAGTGACAGGTAGAATACTCAAGTGTCCTGTAGGAAGCACAGCACTGGCAGTCAGGCAGTTCCACAGAGGAGGATTTGCCCCAGCAATCCCAGGAACAGCAAGGCTCTATCTGTAATGGCCGCTGACCAGGAGTGAAGGAGAAGGAAGCAGCTCCAGGGCAGGAACATTGTAGAAATGGCGCCCTGGGGCTGGGGGCAGGGTCCTCAGGTCCGGCCTGCTTCCCCTGCTGGCATCCCCACCAGGTGTGCGGGCAGAACACAAAACGGGGGAATTTGGAACTAAATCCCCCTGACCTGTGCCCAAAATAATACACTGGTGGCTAGTGGAGCAGCAGCCCAGTAATCAGTGTCCACGCCAGCGCGCCTGGATCGCGGTAAAGTGCGGCACAGGAGCCCCTTACCTCCTCGTCTGTGGCCCCGCGATCTGGGAGACGGCAGCGTGTGTGTGACTCACAGTTAGGAAGAAGCCTGCGTCTCTGCTGCAGTGACCCGTCAACCTCGGAGCGGGAGTATACAGCGCAGCTGGGAAATATGGAGCTGCACGCCGAAAAGTCTCGAAGACTTTGCCAGCAGCAGCCCTTGAAGTCTTCAAACAGATTCTTCGGTCAAGTCTTTAAAATAACTCTGAAAAATGCTGCTTACGGCAGCCTACCTGTAAAGTGCCTGCATACTGCAAGGCACCAATTTACAAACTGAGCTCACTGGCATGGAGGCGGCACTGTGCATCTTGGGAACAGTCAAAAGCTTTGAGCCTGTTGGTGCCTCGGATCAAGATCCTACTCTACATCCCGATGTTAATCCTTGTGGAGCCCAGTGTACCCTGCAGCAGAAATATATATACACATACACACATAGATATATCTATCTATCACAATACCCAAACTGCGGTAACAAAGACCAATTGAATCCTATATTATAAAACCACCTAGGATAATTTAGTCCATGGAGGAGTCGGCAGCTAGCCCCAGACGGGTCCTCTTGCCAGTGAAGAACTAACAAGTAGAAATTGGAAAACAATGGTAGTAAAGGGAGCGCTCAATATCCACAATTGATAGTTCTCATATAGTACTTTTATGAGCCTCTTTCAGGAAAGAGATTTGAAGGAACTGTGGGCCTAATTCAGACCTGATCGTAGCAGCAAATTTGTTAGCAGATGGACAAAACCATGTGAACTGCAGGGGGGGGGGGGGTTCGTATATATCGTGCAGAGAGTTAGATTTGGGTGGGGTGGGAATTAGGCCCTTTAGTTCCAACAGCATGACTGATGGTTCTGGATAGACCTAGAGTTGCCACCTCATCCCTTTAATTCTGGACACATTAATTCTGGACACATCAATCATGTTGCTGACACACTCCAGCAACATGAGGTCTAACATTGTCTTGCATTAGGAGGAACCCAGGGCCAACCGCACCAGCATATGGTCTCACAAGGGGTCTGAGAATCTCATCTCGGTACCTAATGGCAGTCAGGCTACCTCTGGCGAGCACATGGAGGGCTGTGCGGCCCCCCAAAGAAATGCCACCCCACACCATTACTGACCCACTGCCAAACCGGTCATGCTGGAGGATGTTGCAGGCAGCAGAACGTTCTCCTTGGCATCTCCAGACTCTGTTACGTCTGTCACATGTGCTCAGTGAGAACCTGCTTTCATCTGTGAAGAGAACAGGGCGCCAGTGGCGAATTTGCCAATTTTGGTGTTTTCTGGCAAATGCCAAACGTCCTGCACGGTGTTGCCCCCACCTGTGGACGTCGGGCCCTCATACCACCCTCATGTAGTCTGTTTCTGATCGTTTGAGTAGACACATGCACATTTGTGGCTTGCTGGAGGTCATTATGCAGGGCTCTGGCAGTGCTCCTCCTGTTCCTCCTTGCACAAAGGCGGAGGTAGCGGTCCAGCTACTGGGTTGTTGCCCTCCTACGGCCTCCCCACGTCTCCTGATGTACTGGCCTGTCTCCTGGTAGCGCCTCCATGCTCTGGACACTACGCTGACAGACACAGCAAACCTTCTTGCCACAGCTCGCATTGATGTGCCATCCTGGATGAGCTGCACTACCTGAGCCACTTGTGTGGGTTGTAGGGAGGTCATACAGGCACGCGGAGGCCACACACACTACTGAGCCTCATTTTGACTTGTTTTAAGGACATTACATCAAAGTTGGATCAGCCTGTAGTGTGTTTTTCCACTTTAATTTTGAGTGTGACTCCACATCCAGACCTCCATGGGTTAATAATTTGATTTCCATTGATAATTTTTGTGTGATTTTGTTGTCAGCACATTCAACTATGTAAAGAACAAAGTATTTAATAAGAATATTTCATTCATTCAGATCTAGGATGTGTTGTTTAAGTGTTCCCTTTATTTTTTTGAGCAGCGTATATTAGTGGGCCCCCTCCCCTCCAGTATACTGTATATATTAGTGGGCCCCCTCCCCTCCAGTATATATATTAGTGTGCCCCCTCCCCTCCAGAATACTGAATATATTAATGTGCCCCCTCCCCTCCAGTATATATATTAGTGTACCTGCACCCCTCCTAACCAGTATATATATTAGTGTGCCCCCTCCCCTCCAGTATATATATTAGTGTGCCCCCTCCCCTCCAGTATATATATTAGTGTGCCCCCTCCCCTCCAGTATATATATTAGTGTGCGCCCCCTCCCCTCCAGTATATATATTAGTGTGCCCCCTCCCCTCCAGTATATATATTAGTGTGCCCCCTCCCCTCCAGTATATATATTAGTGTGCCCCCTCCCCTCCAGTATATATATTAGTGTGCCCCCTCCCCTCCAGTATATATATTAGTGTGCCCCCTCCCCTCCAGTATATATATTAGTGTGCGCCCCCTCACCTCCAGTATATATATTAGTGTACCTTCTGCCCTCCTAACCAGTATATATATTAGTATGCCCCCTATCCTCCAGTATATATATTAGTGTGCCCCAGCCCCTCCAGTATACTGTATATATTAGTGCGCTCCCTCCCCTCCAGTATATATATATTAGTGTACCTCCCCCCTACCTAACCAGAATATATATTACTGTGCTCCCTCTCCTCCAGCATATATATTAGTGTGCCCCCTCCCCTCGGTATACTGTATATATTAGGATGCCTCCTCCCCTCCAGTATATATATTAGTGTACCTTCTCCCCTCCTAACCAGTATATATATATATATATATACACTAGTATGCCCCCTCCCCTCCAGTATATATATTAGTGTGCCCCCTCCCCACCAGTATACTGTGTATATTAGTGTGCCCCCTCCCATCCAGGATGTGTTATTTAAGTGTTCCCTTTATTTTTTTGAGCAGTGTATGAACCTTGAGGGAGGCCAGACGAAGGCCTAAGTCCAGGCCCTGTTGCAAAAAAGCCAAAAGTTTGGCAGTACTGAACTTGTATGCATCATAATTCTTAGCCGCATACCAGGTGAAGTAAGAACTCCAGACCCTATAATAAATCCGAGCCGAAGCCGGATTACGGGCTTTCAACATAGTTTAAACGACTGCCTCAGAAAATCCTTTGGCCCTCAGGAGTGAAGCTTCAAGAGCCACGTCCCGTCAAAGCCAGTTGGGCCAGATCCTGGTAGACACAAGGGCTCTGAACGAGGTGGTCTTGGTGTTACGGAAGTAGAATAGGACGCTCCATTGAGAGACCCTGCAGGTCTGGGTCACGCTGGAGCGATTAGTAGTAATATTCCTCCTTCTTGCTTGAACTTCCTCATTACCTGGGCAGGAGTGACACCGGAGGGAACACGTACGGCAGCCGAAAGTTCCATGGAATTACCAGTGTATCCACGAACGCTGCTTGAAAATCCCTTGTCCTTGCCCTGAAGACCGGAACCTTGTGATTGTGTCGAGATGCCATCATGTCTACATCTGGTAGGCCCCACTCGTCTACTAGGAGTTGAAAGACTTCCGGATGAAAACTCCACTCTCCGGCGTGTACGTCCTGACGACTGAGGAAGTCCGCTTCCCAGTTGAGGACCCCCGGAATGAACACTGCCAATATGGCTGGCAGATGGCATTCCACCCATTGAAGAATCTTTGACACTTCCAACATCGCCATGCGGCTTCGAGTGCCGCCTTGATGATTTATGTACGCCACCGTGGTGGCGTTGTCTGACTGTAGTTGAACAGGCCTGTTCTGCACCAAAGGCAGGGCACGCTTCAGAGCATTGAACACTGCCCGCAACTCCAGAATATTTGTCGGGGGAAGATTCCTCCCTAGTACACGACTCTGGAGAGAGTGTTGCTCCAACACCGTACCCCAACCCCGCAGACTGGCATCCGTCGTTAGGAGGACCCAGTTGGAGGTCCAGAAGGGACGACCTCTGCTCAATCGTTGGTACTGTAGCCACCAGCTCAGTGACAGACGAACCTCCGGAGTCAAGGAGATCATGTGATATCTGATCTGGTGAGGCAGGCTGTCCCACCTGGAAAGGATTAACCTCTGCAAAGGATGGGAATGAAATTTAGCGTACTCTACCATGTCGAAAGTCAACACCATGAGGCCTATTACTTGCATCGCCGAGTGTATCAAAACTCTTGGGCGAGAGAGGACGCATCTTATCCTGTCCCGGAGTTTCAGGACCTTCTCTGGAGACAAAAACAAATGTTGTATGTGTGTGTCCAGGAATGCCCCTAAATGCACCATGTTCTGAGCAGGTACCAGCAAGGATTTCTTCCAACTGATGAGCCATCCGTGGGCTTGTAGGCATTGGACCGTCAGTTCTAGATGACGGATGAGAACCTCTGAGTAATTTGCCAGAATCAGCAAGTCGTCCAGATACGGCAGGATCCTGATACCTTGACGACGGAGAACGGCCGTCATGACTGCCATGACCTTGGTGAAGATCTGAAGAGCTGTGGTCAGTGTAAAAGGCAAGGCTTGGAATTGAAAATGTAGGTTGCAAATAGCAAACCGCAGATACCGCTGATGCGACATGGCAATAGGTAAGTGTAGGTAAGCATCCTGTTTAGGGATACCATATAGTCCTTAGGCTCCAAAGCCAGAACAATAGAGCGAAGAGTTTCCATACGGAATTTGGACACCTTCACAAATGTGTTCAAAGACTTGAGGTTGAGAATAGGCCGGGAGGATCCATTCGGCTTCGGAACTAGGAACATCGTTAAATAGTACCCTCTGCCTTTCTGGGACAGAGGCACCGACACTATCATGTGTTCAGGAGGGATTGTACCACCAAATGAAGAGTTTTTGCTTTTAACAGATCCAAAGGGATAACTGTCGAACAAAAGTGGTGAGGGGGACGTGTCTTGAAAGCGATGGTTGTCCGTGAATAATGACTTCCCGCACCCAGGCGTCCGAAGTGGTCTTTAACCACACCTGGGCGAACCGCAGAAGTCGGCCTCCCACCCTGGGGTCCCCCAGGGGGAGGCCCGCCCCGTCATGCAGCAGGCTTGTCTGGTTTGGAAGCGGACGGGCAGCCCAAGAATGTTTAGGTTTGGGCTTAGTGGATTTGGAAGTGGGAGCCTGTTTCGGGTACGCCTGACCCTTTGCTTTACTTGGAGCTCGAAAGAAACGAAAGGTGGTATTCTTAGCCTTCGGAGCCGAAGGATTAGTACTTGGCAGACATGCAGTCTCAGCAACAATCTTGTTCAGATCTTCTCCAAATAGTATGTCTCCCTTAAAAGGGATTACTTACAAGGTCTTTTTAGAGTGCAGGTCCACCGACCAGGACCGCAACCACAGAATTCCGTAGCCAGAATGGACGTAGTAGACGCGTTGGCCGCCAGAAAACTGGCATCAGAGGCTGCCTCCTGAATATAATGAGAGGCTGTGGTAATATATGAGAGACACTGTCTGGCATTATCAGAAAAATTCAGAGGTAGCTCTGCCTCAATTGCTTGAACCCAGACTTCAATACCCTTTGCAGCCCAAGAAGCTGCTGTAGTGGGTCTATGTACGGCACCTGCAAGGATGTAAATAGACTTCAAGCAACCCTCCACACGCTTATCCGTCGGTTCCTTCAGAGAGGTGACGGTAGTGACAGGCAGAGCAGAAGACACCACAAGACTAGCTACATGCGAGTCCACCGGTGGTGGTGTTTCCCAATTTTTACTCAACTCTGCAGAGAGGGGATAACGAGCTAGCATCTTTTTAGACAGGGAGAATTTCTTTCCTGGAGACTCCCAGGATTCCTGACGAATGTCAACTAAATGGTCAGAATGTGGCAAGACTAATTTAGTAACCTTCTGACGTTTAAACTTAACAGGTTTCTTAGATGTATCTGGAGGTTCAGTTTCGTCATCAATCTGAAGAATCAGCTTGATAGCCTCCAGTAGGTCAGGAACATCAACCTGTGTTTTAGATTCCCCATCAGAAGCATCTGCATCAGTGTCTGATGGATCAGTATGTACCCCATCTTCATCGGATTAAGTATCCGAAACATGAGTGAATTGTGAGGAAGAAATGGCCCGCTTAGATGGCCCTTTGGTCCTAGGCGGGCGAGGGTTAGGCTTCTGTTTAACCAAAGACTGATTTAATTGCTGCAACTGAATTGACAGAGCATCCGCCTATGGCGGATATATGACAGGGACAATATGTGATTGTAATAGCACAGGAGGTCCCACAGGGGGCGTAAGTCTCATTACTAGTGTAGTCAGTAAATTAGAAAAGGCAGCCCAAGGTGGGTTTTGGTGTGCCACAGGTGCTGCAGGGTGACCAAGGGGTACAGAACCCCCAGCTGGAATATTTTCCTCAGATAAATACGCGGCATCAGCACTGCATGACGCAGGATCAGCCACGGATCTCCCGCCCTGTGTAGCAGACATTATTTGAAAACTTAGCCTTAGGGCGTAACAATACAATATAGCCAGACACAGTACCTGACGAAAAACCCTTGTGGAGTGTGACTGCAAATGCAGAGCACAAACAGAGGATTTAAGTGGTATATGGTGACTGAAATACACAGAGAAAAATACAAAATTGTATATCCTGTTGAACTATATATGGGACCCTGATGCACTTAGCCCCCTTCAGGGTACAGAATATAGGGATAGCAATATGTGTGAGATACACGGAATAGGAACTACACAGCAGCTATAGGCACACAGTCACATGTACAATGCAGAAATTATTACACAAAACAATAAAACTGCATAAAACTATGTATGTATACAGATATGACAATGCACAGTAAACACTGGATGTTTATCACAGAATACTTGTACTAAATATTCCTGTAGTTATGCACTTGTTCTTAACTAACACTGTCTAAACGACATGTAGAATACTTAAGTGTCCTGTAAATGCACAGCGCTGATGAGGCAGACGGCTTTACAGAGGACCGTGCCCAGCAGTCCCAGGATCAACACAGCTCTGTGTAATGGCGCCCAAACGCTGACAGGGAGTGAGGGAGAAAGAGAGATGCAGCTCCAGGGCGGGGAACATCTACTGCAGATGGCGGCTTGGGGAGGGGCTACAGGTCAGCGCCTTAACCCCTCTGCTGGACTTCCCCACCGGGTACTATGGAGACTATGATACAGATTTTATTAATTCCGACCTGTGCTCCCTGCCCTGGTGGATATAGTGGGGTCCCTGCACGGCCACAGTGTCCATGCTAGCGGCGCGGTCCATCTCCGGAGACTGCTTCCCGGATCGCGATTTCAGCGGGTCCCGTCTGGTGAACCCTCTAACCTCCTCCCTATCTTGCGGCCATGTGATCCCGGAGAGCAGCGGCGGTGTGTGTGCCTGAGAAGACCGGAGCGCCTCCGCTGTAAGTACCCAGCAACCAGGGCACAGGAGTTTACAGCGCCGCTGGAGGAGGTGAGGGAGCCGCAGCACAATATGTTAGTATGACATATAGCATCAAGTGCCTATGCTGCGGCTCTTGAAGTCTTCTTTCTACTCAGAAGAGCTCTTTTTAGGGCTGCCCAGCGCAGTCCTCCCTGTTAGCTGCCTGCACTGAAAACAACAACTTACAAACTGAGCTCCAGTGCCTGGAGGCGGGGATATAGATGAGGCGGTGCATTGCATCCTGGGAACAGTCAAAGCTTTAGCCTGTTTGTGCCTCAGATCAAGATCCAACTCTATACCCCGATGTTATTCCCTGTGGAATACCAGTGTACCCCGCTGCAGAAATTAATATATATACATATATATATATATACACACACATACACATATCTATATATATATATATATATATATATATATATATTTATTTTAGTTATTTGTTGGTCCAACTTTTGCTCTCAGTTAGTACTGTAGGATTCATGTGTAGACGAATTAAGGCTGTATTGTCAGTGTGGATCGTAGGAAATATTAGCCCAAATGCAAGTTGCATCTCCAAAGTTGCCTCCACTAGCCTGAACTAGCCTGAACTGTCATGACGATGCAAGAAGGAGCCATATTTTCATGCAATTATCTCCATATCCATATCCTCACCCTACATACATAGCATAAGTGAAAACGTGAGTAGTCAGACCACATGACTTGTTTCCCATCATTTACTGCCCTATTTCTATGTTCCTGAGCAAACTGGAGACGTTTCATCCTGTTTGCAGCAGAGAGCATTCTGGAGGAATTTTCATGTTTGCAGCAGATAGCCTTATGCTTCTGTAGCTCATACAATGAATTGGTTAATGTTGCCTTTCTGACAACTCTCCATTCCACTTCAGTATCTAGTAGTCGATTATTATTATAGGCCTTGTGTTCAGACCCAGTTATTTGTATGCTGGCCCACTTTTCGTTTACACTTTAACATCAATTTCCAAAAATGGCAATTTGTGTGTGTTTTAACTGCAGAGACAAAACTAAAGGGGCGATCACCGTAGTCACCTAGGGCCTAGGGGGCAGAACACTGCTGCTCCACTGGCACTCGTGTTTGGGTCGCAGGATACCTGGAATGGCATCTTGCAGGAGATTGAGCCGCTGTTTGGACCACTTCCTCACTGTGACACCATAACATTGCATGTCCTGGTGCAGATCGCCACACTGCTACGGCACTGTTTAACTGAACAGTTATGTTATACGAACTGAAATAGAGCCATTTTTCAGCAAAACAGACATGGGGTAGGCAACACTGAGTACCAGACAATAACAATACAAGGATACTAGGCACAAAACAAATTCTGTGGCGTCACAACCTGTGGGAGCTCCAGTGGTGGGGCTGCAGCGGAGTTCAAAATTCAAATAGAGGAGCCACACCAACTACCACCCCAAACACTGCTGTCCTGCAGTCACCGATAGTTGGCATGGCTCCCATATTTGAAATTTTGACTACGCTACAGCCCCACCTCTGGAGCCGCCACTGGTCACCACCATTACAAAATATATAAACATACTAAAAAAATAAAAATGTTAATGGCTTTCCTGTCCTTTCTATTTTGAAGCTAGATTGCTCATGTTAAGTTGCAGTCTGGAGACAAAAACAAGCTTCAGCTATTTGTACGGTGAACAGTACTAACTGGGTATGCCATCCATGTTTGGATTCTCTGGTTTTGAGGTGATGTAGAGCATCATAAATGTGTCCACTGTGTAGAAAGGAGCTGGTCAGGGGGGGAATAGCATTACATGCTGTAAGAGAGGGAAGGATTCCTGCAGGTGCCACTGAAAACAACCTTCATAATTTTACCTTAAATTGTGAAGATTTAAATTTTCTATATATGGTCTTCACTCACTTGGTGATGAATTAAAGCTAATAAAGTTGTTTTTAAACAAGTTGCATGTGTTCCTCATGTAACCCTTTAACAAGTGAAGGCAAAATGAAAGAGCAACCTAAGCAAAAGTGGCTCACCTCCTTTGGTGTTTTATGAGCTGCACAAAGAAATATCCATTGTTCAGTTGCAGTCATCTGAGTGCAAGTATCAGGGTGACATTCAGTCTGCAATAAAATAAGAATTTACTCACCGGTAATTCTATTTCTCGTAGTCCGTAGTGGATGCTGGGACTCCGTAAGGACCATGGGAATAGCGGCTCTGCAGGAGACTGGGCACAACTATAAAGAAAGCTTTAGACTACTGGTGTGCACTGGCTCCTCCCACTATGACCCTCCTCCAGACTTCAGTTAGGATACTGTGCCCGGAAGAGCTGACACAATAAGGAAGGATTTTGAATCCCGGGTAAGACTCATACCAGCCACACCAATCACACCGTATAACTCGTGATACTATACCCAGTTAACAGTATGATAACTGAGCCTCTCAACAGATGGCTCAACAATAACCCTTTAGTTAAACAATAACTATATACAAGTATTGCAGACAATCCGCACTTTGGATGGGCGCCCAGCATCCACTACGGACTACGAGAAATAGAATTACCGGTGAGTAAATTCTTATTTTCTCTAACGTCCTAAGTGGATGCTGGGACTCCGTAAGGACCATGGGGATTATACCAAAGCTCCCAAACGGGCGGGAGAGTGCGGATGACTCTGCAGCACCGAATGGGCAAACTCTAGGTCCTCCTCAGCCAGGGTGTCAAACTTGTAGAATTTAGCAAACGTGTTTGACCCCGACCAAGTAGCTGCTCGGCAAAGTTGTAGAGCCGAGACCCCTCCTCGTGGAATGGGCTTTCACTGATTTAGGATGCGGCAGTCCAGCCGCAGAATGTGCAAGCTGAATCGTACTACAGATCCAGCGAGCAATAGTCTGCTTTGAAGCAGGTGCACCCAACTTGTTGGGCGCGTACAGGATAAATAGCGAGTCAGTCTTCCTGACTCCAGCTGTCCTGGAAACATAAATTTTCAGGGCCCTGACTACGTCCAATAACTTAGAAGCCTCCAAGTCTTTAGTAGCCGCAGGCATCATGATAGGTTGGTTCAGATGAAAAGCCGATACCACCTTAGGGAGAAATTGGGGACGAGTCCTCAATTCTGCCCTATCCATATGGAAAATCAGATAAGGGATTTTACACGACAAAGCCGCCAATTCTGATACACGCCTGGCCGAAGCCAAGGCCAACAACATGACCACTTTCCACGTGAGATATTTCAATTCCACGGTCTTAAGTGGCTCAAACCAATGTGACTTTAGGAAATCCAACACCACGTTGAGATCCCAAGGTTCCACTGGAGGCACAAAAGGGGGCTGAATATGCAGCACTCCCTTAACAAAGTTTGAACTTCAGGTAGTGAAGCCAGTTCTCTCTGGAAGAAAATCGATAGAGCCGAAATCTGGACCTTAATGGAACCCAATTTTAGGCCCATAGTCACCCCTGACTGTAGAAAGTGCAGGAAACGGCCCAGCTGAAATTCTTCCGTTGGGGCCTTCCTGGCCTCGCACCACGCAACATATTTTCGCCATATGCGGTGATAATGGTTTGCGGTTACTTCTTTCCTAGCTTTAATCAGCGTAGGAATGACTTCCTCCGGAATGCCCTTTTCCTTCAGGATCCGGTGTTCAACCGCCATGCCGTCAAACGCAGCCGCGGTAAGTCTTGGAACAGACAGGGCCCCTGCTGCAGCAGGTCCTGTCTGAGCGGCAGAGGCCATGGGTCCTCTGAGATCATTTCTTGAAGTTCCGGGTACCAAGCTCTTCTTGGCCAATCCGGAACAATGAGTTTAGTTCTTACTCCTCTTCACCTTATTATCCTCAGTACCTTTGGTATGAGAGGAAGAGGAGGGAACACATAAGCCGACCGGTACACCCACGGTGTCACTAGAGCGTCCACAGCTATCGCCTGCGGGTCTCTTGACCAGGCGCAATACTTTTCTAGCTTTTTGTTGAGGCGGGACGCCATCATGTCCACTTGTGGCCTTTCCCAACGGTTTACAATCATTTGGAAGACTTCTGGAAGAAGTCCCCACTCTCCCGGGTGGAGGTAGTGCCTGCTGAGGAAGTCTGCTTCCCAGTTGTCCACTCCCGGAATGAACACTGCTGACAGTGCTAACACGTGATTTTCCGCCCATCGGAGAATCCTTGTGGCTTCTGCCATCGCCGTCCTGCTTCTCGTGCCGCCCTGTCGGTTTACATGGGCGACCGCCGTGATGTTGTCTGACTGGATCAGAACCGGCTGGTTTTGAAGCAGGGGTTTTGCCTGACTTAGGGCATTGTAAATGGCCCTTAGTTCCAGAATATTTATGTGCAGGGAAGTCTCCTGACTTGACCATAGTCCTTGGAAGTTTCTTCCCTGTGTGACTGCCCCCCAGCCTCGAAGGCTGGCATCCGTGGTCACCAGGACCCAGTCCTGTATGCTGAATCTGCGGCCCTCTTGAAGATGAGCACGCTGCAGCCAACACAGCAGAGACACCCTTGTCCTTGGAGACAGGGTTATCAGCCGATGCATCTGAAGATGCGATCCGGACCACTTGTCCAACAGGTCCCACTGAAAGGTCCTTGCATGGAACCTGCCGAATGGAATTGCTTCGTAGGAAGCTACCATCTTTACAGGATCCGCGTGCAGTGATGCACCGACACCTGTTTTGGTTTTAGGAGGCCTCTGACTAGAGATGACAGCTCCTTGGCCTTCTCCTCCAGGAGAAACACTTTTTTCTGTCATGTGTCCAGAACCATCCCCAGGAACAGCTGTGACTTCGGAATATTTAGAATTCAGCCGTGTTGTTGTAGCACCTCCCGAGATAGTGCTACCCCGACCAACAACTGCTCCCTGGACCTCGCCTTTATCAGGAGATCGTCCAAGTACGGGATAATTAAAACTCCCTTCTTTCGAAGGAGTATCATCATTTCGGCAATTACCTTGGTAAAGACCCTCGGAGCCGTGGATAGACCGAACGGCAACGTCTGGAATTGGTAATGACAATCCTGTACCACAAATCTGAGGTACTCCTGGTGAGGATGGTAAATGGGGACATGCAGGTAAGCATCCTTGATGTCCAGTGATACCATGTAATCCCCCTCGTCCAGGCTTGCAATAACCGCCCTGAGCGATTCCATCTTGAACTTGAATTTTTTAATATATGTGTTCAAGGATTTCAAATTTAAAATGGGTCTCACCGAACCGTCCGGTTTCGGTACCACAAACATTGTGGAATAGTAACCCCGTCCTTGTTGAAGTAGGGGCACCTTTACTATCACCTGTTGTGAATACAGCTTGTGAATTGCCTGTAACACTGCCTCCCTGCCTGAGGGAGTGGTTGGCAAGGCAGATTTGAGGAAACGGCGGGGGGGAGACGTCTCGAATTCCAGCTTGTACCCCTGAGATACTACTTGAAAGATCCAGGGATCCACCCGTGAACGAGCCCACTGATTGCTGAAATATTTGAGACGGGCCCCCACCGTACCTGGCTCCGCCTGTGGAGCCCCAGCGTCATGCTGTGGACTTAGAGGAAGTGGGGGAGGACTTTTGCTCCTGGGAACTGGCTGTATGCTGCAGCTTTTTCCCCCCTACCTTTGCCTCTGGGCAGAAAGGACGCGCCCTTAACCCGCTTGCCCCTATTGGGCCGAAAGGACTGTACCTGATAATACGGTGCTTTCTTTGGCTGTGAGGGAACATGGGGTAAAAATGTAGACATCCCAGCTGTTGCTGTGGAAACGAGGTCCGAGAGACCATCCCCGAACAACTCCTCACCCTTATAAGGCAGAACTTCCATGTGTCTTTTGGAATCTGCATCTCCTGTCCACTGCCGAGTCCATAACCCTCTTCTGGCAGAAATGGACATTGCACTAATTTTAGATGCCAGCCGGCAAATATCCCTCTGTGCATCCCTCATGTAAAAAAAAGTGCGTCTTTAACATGCTCTACGGTTAGCAATATAGTGTCCCTGTCTAGGGTATCAATATTTTCTGACAGGGAATCTGACCACGCAGCTGCAGCACTGCACATCCATGCTGAAGCAATAGCTGGTCTCAGTAGAACACCTGTGTGTGTATATATAGACTTCAGGATATCCTCCTGCTTTCTATCAGCAGTTTCCTTCAGGGCGGCCATATCCGGAGACGGTAGTGCCACCTTCTTTGACAAGCGTGTGAGCGCTTTATCCACCCTAGGGGATGTTTCCCAACGTGACCTATCCTCTGGCGGGAAAGGGTACGCCATTAGTAACCTCTTAGAAATTACCAGTTTCTTATCAGGGGAAGCCCACGCTTCTTCACACACTTCATTTAACTCCTCAGATGGAGGAAAAGCTACTGGTAGTTTTTTCTCTCCAAACATAATACCCTTTTTTGTGGTACCGGGGGTAACATCAGAAATGTGCAACACATTTTTCATTGCCTCAATCATGTAACGTGTGGCCCTACTGGAAGTTACATTAGTCTCATCGTCGTCGACACTGGAGTCAGTATCCGTGTCGACATCTGTGTCTGCCATCTGAGGTAGCGGGCGTTTTAGAGCCCCTGATGGCTTTTGAGACGCCTGGGCAGGCACAGGCTGAGAAGCCGGCTGTCCCACATTTGGTATGTCGTCAAACCTTTTATGCAAGGAGTCGACACTGTCGCGTAATTCCTTCCACAGCACCATCCACTCAGGTGTCGACCCCGCAGGGGGTGACATCACATTTATAGGCATCTGCTCCGCCTCCACATAAGCCTCCTCATCAAACATGTCGACACAGCCGTACCAACACACCACACACACACACACAGGGAATGCTCTTTGGGGAGACAGAGACAAAGCCCTTTGGGGAGACAGAGAGAGAGTATGCCAGCACACACCAGAGCGCTATATAACACAGGGATCCCACTATAAATGAGTGTTTTCCCTTATAGCTGCTTTTTATATATATATGTACTGCGCCTAAATTTAGTGCCCCCCCTCTCTTTTTTTACCATTCTGTGGCTTGTAGACTGCAGGGGAGAGCCAGGGAGCTTCCTTCCAGCGGAGCTGTGAGGGAAAAATGGTGCCAGTGTGCTGAGGGAGATGGCCCCGCCCCTTTTCCGGCGGACTTCTCCCGCTTTTTCTGGAATTCTGGCAGGGGTATTTTTACACCTATATAGCCTCTAGGACTATATATGGTGTATATTTGCCAGCCAAGGTGTCTTATATTGCCCTCAGGGCGCCCCCCCCCAGCGCCCTGCACCCATCAGTGACCGGAGTGTGAGGTGTGCATGAGGAGCAATGGCGCACAGCTGCAGTGCTGTGCGCTACCTTGTTGAAGACTGAAGTCTTCTGCCGCCGATTTTCCGGAACACTTCTTGCTTCTGGCTCTGTAAGGGGGCCGGCGGCGCGGCTCCGGGAACGAACACCAAGGTCGGGTCCTGCGGTCGATCCCTCTGGAGCTAATGGTGTCCAGTAGCCTAAGAAGCCCAAACTACCACCAGTTAGGTAGGGTCGCTTCTTCTCCCCTTAGTCCCTCGCTGCAGTGAGTCTGTTGCCAGCAGATCTCACTGTAAAATAAAAAAACGAAATATACTTTCTTTGTAGGAGTTCAGGAGAGCCCCTAGTGTGCATCCAGCTCAGCCGGGCACAAGATTCTAACTGAAGTCTGGAGGAGGGTCATAGTGGGAGGAGCCAGTGCACACCAGTAGTCTAAAGCTTTCTTTATAGTTGTGCCCAGTCTCCTGCGGAGCCGCTATTCCCATGGTCCTTACGGAGTCCCAGCATCCACTTAGGACGTTAGAGAAAATACAGTTAAAGTGTCTAAACACAAAAGCAAAACTAAGCATTAACAATATGGATCAATTAACAAAATATTATTGGCAACATGGGAAATATATTTTATTTTTTATCTACATTTATTAGAGGAAGTAAACAGATTACCTGCAGTTTGACAGCAAGACCGTTAAGCTCAAGACAAAATTGCCTAAAAGGGTAAAACAGAAAATAGAAAAAGAATAACATTCAGTATTTTATTTATACAAAATAAAACAATTATTCAAGTTAATATATTAATTGGCATGTTCAATACGTCTTATAAATATAAAAGGACTTTACTATATTATTAATCAGAGCAACATGGTCCCTACGGGTGTAGTATGGTATGCCGGCGGCCGGGCTCCCGGCGACCAGCATACCGCCGCCGGGATCCCGACCACCGGCATACCGACAGCGTGGCGAGTGCAAATAAGCCCCTTGCGGGCACGGATGTATTCTCCCACCAGGGGGGTCGTGGACCCCCAAGAGGTAGAAAAAGTGTCGGTATGCCGGCGGTCGGGTTTCCAGTGCCGGTATACTTTGCGCCGTCCCTACCTATGATTTCAGAGGCACAAAGTATAATCATCCATAATTCCATCAATATTTGCAAGTATTTCATATTTATTCCAAAAAACAGATTTATGGTAAGAACTTACCGTTGTTAAATCTCTTTCTGCGAGGTACACTGGGCTCCACAAGGATTAACATCGGGGTGTAGAGTAGGATCTTGATCCGAGGCACCAACAGGCTCAAAGCATTTGACTGTTCCCAAGATGCACAGCGCCACCTCCTCTATAACCCTGCCTCCATGCCAGTGAGCTCAGTTTTGTTATCCAGCCCAATGCAGTAGCAAGTACCAGAGACGACAACCGCTCATAGCCAATAACACCGCACACTCACCGCAGGAGAGGGTGTCAGCGGCTATGCCAATACCAACCCAAAGAAGCTAAGTGCGTCAGGGTGGGCGCCTTGTGGAGCCCAGTGTACTTCGCAGAAAGAGATTTAACAACGGTAAGTTCTTACCATAAATCTCGTTTTCTGCTGCGGGGTACACTGGGCTCCACAAGGATTAACATTGGGGATGTCCTAAAGCAGTTCCTTATGGGGGGGGACGCAGTGTAGCGGGCACAAGAACCCGGTGTCCAAAGGAAGCCTCCTGGGAAGCGGCGGTATCGAAGGCATAGAACCTTATAAACGTGTTCCCCGAGGACCACGTTGCCGCCTTGCACAATTGTTCAAGGGTCACACCACGGTGGGCTGCCCAAGAAGGTCCAACCGACAGAGTAGAATGGGCCTTAATGGTAGCAGGAGCTGGACAATCAGCCTGTACACAAGCATGTGCAATCACCATTCCAATCCATCTGGCCAGAGTCTGCTTGGAAGCAGGCCAGCCACGTTTGTGAAAAACGTAAACACAAAAAGATAATCTGATTTCCTAACGGAGGAAGTTCTCTTCACGTAGGTATGGAGTACAAAGTACCACCCGGTCACAGTGAAAAATCAAATAGGGAGACTTACAGGATAAGGCACCCAAGTCCGAGACCCTTCTAGCCGACGCAATAGCTAGCAAAAACAACACCTTAAAGGGAAAACCACTTAAAGTCAGCAGAGACAAGAGGTTCAAATGGAGACTCCTGCAAGGCCTCCAGTACCACCGACAGATCCCAAGGAGCCACAGGAGGCACATAAGGAGGCTGAATCCGCAACACGCCCTGAGTAAATGTATGAACATCTGGAAGGGCAGCAATTTTTATCTGAAACCAAACCGATAAGGCAGAAATGTGAACCTTGAGGGAGGCCAGACGCAGGCCTAAGTCAAGGCCCTGTTGTAGGAAAGCCAACAGTTTGGCCGTGCTAAACTTAAAAACGTCATGATTGTGAGACGCACACCAAGTAAAGTAAGCATTCCAGACGCTATGGTAAATCCGAGCAGAAGCCGGTTTACGGGCCTTCAACATAGTTTGAACGACCGCCTCAGAAAAACCCTCAAGAGCCATGCCGTCAAAGCCAGATGGGCCGAATCTTGGTAAACACAAGGGCCCTGAACGAGGAGGTCTGGACGTTGTGGAAGTAGAAGGGGACAATCTAGCGAGAGGCCCTGTAGATCGGAGAACCAGTGCAGTTTGGGCCATGTTGGAGCGAGCAGAAGTAGGTTTCCTCCTTCTTGCTTGAACTTCCGTATTATTCTGGGCAGGAGTGACACCGGAGGGAACACGTACGGCAGCCGAAAGTTCCACGGGATTGACAGAGCATTCACGAACGCTGCTTGAGGATCCCTTGTCCTTGCTCCGAAGACCGGAACCTTGTGATTGTGTCGAGATGCCATCAGGTCCACATCTGGGAGGCCCCACTTGTCCACGAGACGTTGAAAACACCTCTTGATGTAGGCTTCATTCTCCGGCGTGCACGTCCTGACGACTGAGATAGTCCGCCTCCCAGTTCAGAACGCCCGGAATGAACACTGCGGATATGGCCGTCAGATGGCATTCTGCCCACTGATGAATCCTTGATACTTCCCTCATTGCCATGCGGCTTCGAGTGCCGCCCTGATGATTTATGTACGCCACAGTGGTGGCGTTGTCCGATTGCACCTGAACAGGTCTGTTCTGTATGAGATGCTTGGCCAGTGTCAACGCATTGAACACTGCTCGCAGTTCCAGAATATTTATCGGGAGTAGAGAGACTCCTCCATGGTCCACCAACCCTGAAGAGAGTGTTGTTCCAACACCAGGCCCTAACTTCTCAGACTTGCATCCGCTGTCAGGAGGACCCAGTTGGATATCCAGAACGGACGGCCCCTGCTCAATTGATGGTCCTGCAGCCACCAGCTCAGTGACAGGCAGACCTCCGGAGATCAGGAGATCAGGAGAGATCTTATCCAGTGAGGCAAGCCGTCCCACTTGGTCAGAATTCACTTCTGCAGAGGGCGAGAGTGGAACGGAGCATACTCCACCATGTCGAAAGCCGACACCATGAACCTAGCACTTGCATTGCCGAATAAATCGACACTTGCGGACGAGACAGGAAGCATCGAATCCTGTCCTGAAGCTTCAGGACCTTCTCCTAAGACAGGAACAACCGTTGGTTGTGAGTGTCCAATAACGCTCCCAGGTGCGCAATGCTCCGAGCAGGGACCAGGGAGGATTTCTTCCAGTTGATCAGCCACTCGTGGGCTGCCATGCACTGGACCGTCAGATTTAGATGACACAGAAGCTCTGGGGAATTTGCCAGGATCAACAAATCGTCCAAGTACGATAGTAGGATCCTGACCCCTTGACTAGAAACAGCGTTGAATAGTACCCCTTGCCTCTCTGAGCCACAGGTACCCGTACCACCACTCCTGTGACCAGGAGGGAATGTACCACCGAGTGCAACGAGTTTGCTTTTGCCGGATCCAGAGGCACATCTGTCAGGCAATACCGCTGCGGGGGATGAATCTTGAAGGGTATGGCCTAACCTTGAGCGACGACTTCCCTCGCCCAGGCATCGGAAGTGGTCTTCAAGCATTCCTGGGCAAAACCTAGAAGTCGGCCCCCCACCTTGGGATCCCCCAGAGGGAGGCCCGCGCCATCATGTGGCAGGCTTGTCAGTTTTGGAATCTGGTTGGCACGCTTTGGTCTGGGCTTGTTTGGTCTGGAAGCACGAGCTTGCTTTGGGTACGCCTGACCTTTTGCTTTACCTGGAGGACGAAAGGGCCGAGGGAAAGTACTTTTAGCCATCTGTGCGGAAGGAGCCATACTAGGTAGGCAAGCTGTTTTAGCCGTAGCCAGATCAGCCACAATCTTATTTAGGTCTTCTACAAAGAGAATGTCTCCTTTGAAAGGAAGCACCTCCAGGGTTTTCTTGGAATCCAAATCCGACCAGGATCTCAACCAAAGGATACGTCTGGCCAAGACGGATGCAGTAGCAGCCTTGGCCGCGAGCACCCCTGCATCAGAGGCCGCCTTCTTAAGGTACAGAGAAGCCGTGGTAATATACGAGAGACATTGTCGAGTATGCTCAGATACGTCGGAAGATAGTTCCGCCTCGAGTTCCTGAGCCCACGCCTCAACAGCTTCAGCAGCACAAGTCGCTGCAGTTGTTGGCCTTTGCACAGCCACCGTTAGGATATAAATCGCTTTTAAACAGCCCTCCACACGTCTTTCAGTCGGTTCCTTCAGAGAGGTGACGGTAGTTAGTGGCGGCAGAGCAGAAGAAACCAGCATACTCGCCACATGCGAATCTACAGGCGGTGGGGTTTCCCAATTTTTACACACCTCCGCAGAGAGAGGATAGCGAGCCAACAGTCTCTTGTTCGATGTAAACTTTGTCCCCGGATTATCCCAGGATTCCTGACGTATGTCAACCAGGTGTTTAGAGTAGGGTAAAACCTGTTTAACCACCTTCTTACGCTTAAACCTATCTGGTTTCTTGGAGACAGTTTCAGGCTCAGAATCATCAGACACTTGAAGAATGAGCCGAATCGCCTCAATTATATCCGGGACATCCACGGATGACTTCCCTTCCCCATCTCACATATCAGCGTCAGTGTAAGCGGGGTCAGTATATGCACCGTCTTCCTCAAAGGACGTGTCGGTTAAAGCCGTGGATTGGGAGGAGGTAATGGCCCGTTTAGAAAACGACTTAGACTTAGGCGGGCGAGAGTGAGACTTAGTCATAGATCGATTCAAATGCTGTAGCTGAGTGGAAAGCTGATCCGCCCATGGCGGGTTCACAGCAGGGACCATAAACTGCTGCAGTGGCACAGGTCAATTTAGTCACAAGCGTGCTTAGCAATGTGGAGAATGTAGCCCAAGGCGGATCCCGTCATGCCCCAAGCGCTACTGACCTACTGGGGGGTAATGAACCCCCTGAACCTGGACACTCAGCTGCTAAATTATCCTCCATTGCGTCAGCGGTATCACTACCACGCAGTGTGGGAGAGGCCCCACGTGTAGCAGACATAACTATGTGCACAATAATGGGCAACCCAGTACAAGGTGTAGCAGCACTATACAGTACCTAGCAAGAACTCTCAGATGGCACAGACCGGAGGTTCAATAGATATAGAATATATGGTGACTATAGATCACAAGCAAAAATACCCCGATCGTATATCTTGTGATACAATCCTATATTAAAAATAGAAAAACCTGAAACACTTGGCCCCCTCAGGTGTAGCAATATAGGAATAGCACGCTGAGTGAAATACCCTGCAATAAGGTAACCACACAGCGGCTACATGCACACACACATATATAGTCACAAGTGTACCATGCAGAAATGATGTACCATAAACTGCACTGGACTAGCAATACAAAGTAATACTCAGTATGGCTATATGTGATAATTATAGATATAACAAACACAGTAAGCACTGGATGTATATCACAGGGTATTTGTACCACACAACCCTGAATGTACGCACTCTCTCTTAACTAACACAGTCCCAGTGACAGGTAGAATACTCAAGTGTCCTGTAGGAAGCACAGCACTGGCAGTCAGGCGGTTCCACAGGAGGAGGATTTGCCCAGGCAATCCCAGGAACAGCAAGGCTCTATCTGTAATGGCCGCTGACCAGGAGTGAAGGAGAAGGAAGCAGCTCCAGGGCAAGAACATTGTAGAAATGGCGCACTGAGGCTGGGGGCAGGGGCCTCAGGTTCGGCCTGCTTCCACTGCTGGCATCCCCACCGGGTGTGCGGGCAGAACACACAAAGGGGGAATTTGGTACTAAAGCCCCCTGACCTGTGCCCAAAATAATACCCAGGTGGCTAGTGGAGCAGCTGCCCAGTACTCAGTGCCAGCTCACGTGGCCCGCCTCCCACAGCCGCGCTGGATCGCGGTAAAGTGCGGCACAGGAGCCCCTTACCTCCCCCTTGTCTGCGGCCCCGCAATCCGAGAAACGGCAGCGTGTGTGACTCACAGCTAGGAAGAAGCCTGCGTCTCCGCTGCAGTGACCCGTCAACCCCAGCGTGGCAGTATACAGCGCCGCTGGGGATGATGGAGCTGCACGCTGGATAGTCTCTAAGACTTTGCCAGCAGCAGCCTTTGAAGTCTTCAAACAGATTCTTCTGTCCGGTCTTTAAAATAACTCTGAAAAATGCTGCTTAAGGCAGCATACCTGTAAAGTGCTTGCATACTGCAAGGCACCAACTTACAAACTGAGCTCACTGGCATGGAGGCGGGGTTATAGAGGAGGCGGCGCTGTGCATCTTGGGAACAGCCAAAAGCTTTGAGCCTGTTGGTGCCTCAGATCAAGATCCTACTCTACATCCCGATGTTAATCCTTGTGGAGCCCAGTGTACCCCGCAGCAGAAATCTTGTTAATATATTTTGCAGAGTTCAACAGTAGTGTGTGTGTGTGTGTATGTATGTATGTATGTATGTATGTATGTATGTATGTATGTATGTATGTATGTATATGTATGTATATATGTATGTATATGTATATATATATATATATATATATATATATATATATATATATATATATATATATATATATATATATATATATATATATATATATATATATATAAAATAAGAATTTACTCACCGGTAATTCTATTTCTCGTAGTCCGTAGTGGATGCTGGGATCTCCGTAAGGACCATGGGGAATAGACGGGCACCGCAGGAGACTGGGCACTCTAAAGAAAAGATTAGGTACTATCTGGTGTGCACTGGCTCCTCCCTCTATGCCCCTCCTCCAGACCTCAGTTAGGGAAACTGTGTCCGGAAGAGCTGACATTACAAGGAAAGGATATTTGGAATCCAGGGTAAGACTCATACCAGCCACACCAATCACACCGTACAACTTGTGATAACCTTACCCAGTTAACAGTATGAACAACAACTGAGCCTCACTCAACGGATGGCTCATAACAATAACCCTTATTTAAGCAATAACTATATACACGTATTGCAGAAAGTCCGCACTTGGGACGGGCGCCCAGCATCCACTACGGACTACGAGAAATAGAATTACCGGTGAGTAAATTCTTATTTTCTCTGACGTCCTAGTGGATGCTGGGAACTCCGTAAGGACCATGGGGATTATACCAAAGCTCCCAAACGGACGGGAGAGTGCGGATGACTCTGCAGCACCGAATGAGCAAACACAAGGTCCTCCTCAGCCAGGGTATCAAACTTGTAGAACTTTGCAAAGGTGTTTGAACCCGACCAAGTAGCCGCTCGGCAAAGCTGTAAAGCCGAGACCCCTCGAGGCAGCCGCCCAAGAAGAGCCCACCTTCCTCGTGGAATGGGCTTTTACTGATTTTGGATGCGGCAATCCAGCCGCAGAATAAGCCAGCTGAATCGTGCTACAGATCCAGCGAGCAATAGTTTGCTTTGAAGCAGGAGCACCCAGCTTGTTGGGTGCATGCAGGATAAACAGCGAGTCAGTCTTCCTGACTCCAGCCGTTCTGGAACCATATATTTTCAAAGCCCTGACTACGTCCAGCAACTTGGAGTCCTCCAAGTCCTGAGTAGCCGCAGGCACCACAATAGGTTGGTTCAAATGAAACGATGATACCACCTTTGGGAGAAATTGGGGACGAGTCCTCAATTCTGCCCTGTCCATATGGAAGATCAGATATGGGCTTTTACATGACAAAGCCGCCAATTCCGACACACGCCTAGCCGATGCTAAGGCCAACAGCATGACCACTTTCCACGTGAGATACTTTAGTTCCACGGTCTTAAGTGGCTCAAACCAGTGGGATTATAGGAAATCCAACACAACGTTAAGATCCCAGGGTGCCACTGGTGGCACAAAAGGGGGCTGAATATGCAGCACTCCCTTAACAAACGTCTGAACCTCAGGCAGTGAAGCCAGTTCTTTTTGAAAGAAAATGGATAGGGCCGAAATCTGGACCTTTATGGACCCCAATTTTAGGCCCATAGTCACCTCTGACTGTAGGAAGTGCAGGAATCGACCCAGCTGGAATTCCTCTGTAGGGGCCGTCCTGGCCTCACACCAAGCAACATATTTTCGCCATATACGGTGATAATGCTTTGCTGTCACGTCCTTCCTAGCCTTTATCAGCGTAGGAATAACTTCATCCGGAATGCCTTTTTCCGCTAGGATCCGGTGTTTAACCGCCATGCCGTCAAACGCAGCCGCGGTAAGTCTTGGAACACCGCGCACCAACCCCTCAGACTGGCATCCGTTGTCAGGAGGACCCAGTTGGAGATCCAGAAGGGACGACCCCTGCTCAATCGTTGGTCCTGTAGCCAGAGACAAACGAACCTCTGGAGACAAGGAGATCATGCGAGACCCGATCCGGTGAGGTAGGCCATCCCACTTGGCAAGAATCAGCTTCTGCAGAGGGCGGGAATGAAATTGAGCGTACTCTACCATGTCGAAACCTGACACTATGAGGCCTAGTACTTGCATCGCCGAGTGTATCGACACTCGCGGGCGAGAAAGGAAGCATTGAATCCTGTCCTGAAGTTTCAGGACCTTCTCCTGAGACAAGAACAACCACTGGTTGTGAGTGTCCAACAATGTCCACCGGGTGCACCATGCTCTGAGCAGGGACCAGGGAAGATTTCTTCCAGTTGATGAGCCACCCGAGGGCTTGCAGAAACTGGACCGTCAGATCCAGATGACGGACGAGAACTTCTGGGGAATTCGCCAGGATCAGCAAGTCGTCCAGATACGGTAGGATCCCGACACCCTGACGGCGGAGCAGGGACGTCATCACCGCCATGACCTTGGTAAAGACTCGCGGAGCCGTGGTCACTCCAAAAGATAAGGCCCGGAATTGATAATGGAAGTTGCCAATAGCAAATCGCAGGTATTGCTGATGCGACATGGCAATAGGAATATGAAGGTAAGCATCCTGTATGTCCAGGGAGACCATGTAGTCCCCAGGTTCCAAAGCCAGAACAACAGAGCGAAGAGTTTCCATACGAAACTTGGAGACCCTAACAAATTTGTTTAAGGACTTGAGGTTGAGAATGGGCTGGGAGGAACCATTCAGTTTAGGAACTAGGAACAGCCAGAGGCACCGCCGGCACTACCACTCCTGTGTCCAGGAGGGACTGTACCACCAAATGAGGAGATTTTGCCTTCACCTGATCCGAAGGGATGTGTGTCAGGCAAAATTGATGAGGGGGACGTTTCTTGAAGGATATGGCGTGTCAGTGAGTGACGACTTCCCTTACCCAGGCGTCGAAAGTGGTCTTCAACCATACCTGGGTAAACCGTAGAAGTCGGCATCCCACCCTGGGATCCCCCAGGGGGAGGCCCGCCCAGTCATGGAGTAGGTTTGTCTGATTTGGAAGCAGGATGACAGGCAGCCCAGGCACGTTTATGTTTGGGCTTAGTGGTTTTGGAAGTGCGAGCCTGTTTCGGGTACGCCGGACCCTTTGCTTTACCTGGAGGTTGAAAGGAACGAAAGGAAGTACTCTTAACCTTCGGAACCGAAGGAGCAGTACTAGGTAGACATGCCATCTTAGCGGAAGCTAAGTCAGCAACAATTTTGTTGAGATCCTCACCAAAAAGGAAGTTTCTCTTAAAAGGTTGCACCTCCAGGGTTTTCTTAGATTCCAGATCCACAGACCAGGACCGCAACCAGAGAATCCAGCGAGCCAGAATGGACGTAGTAGAGGCCTTGGCCGCCAGAACACCGGCATCAGAAGCCGCCTGCTTAATGTAATAAGAGGCGGTGACAATATACGAAAGACATTGTCTAGCATTATCAGAAAAATTGGACGGCAGCTCTGCTTCCATCTCCTGAGCCCACGCTTCAATAACTTCTGCAGCCCAAGTAGCCGCAATGGTGGGCCGATGCACAGCTCCCGCTAGGGTATAAATAGACTTTAAGCAACCCTCCACACGCTTATCCGTTGTTTCCTTCAGAGAGGTGACGGTAGTGACAGGCAGAGCAGAGGACACCACCAGCCGAGTTACTTGCGAGTCCACCGGCGGCGGCGTTTCCCAATATTTACTCAACTCTGCAGAGAGGGGATAGCAAGCTAGCATCTTTTTGTGAGGCGTGAATTTCTTTCCTGGATTCTCCCAGGATTCCGGACGTATATCAACTAAGTGGTCAGAATGAGGCAAAACTAATTTGGTAACCTTCTGACGTTTGAATCTATAAGGTTTCTTAGAGGCAACAACAGGTTCTGAGTCATCATTAATTTGAAGAAACGCCCTGATAGCCTCTAATAGGTCAGGAAGACATGAAGAATACTTAAGTATCCTGTAAAATGCACAGCGCTGATAATGCAGGCGGCTTTACAGAGGAGACTTTGCCCATGCAGTCCCAGAATCAGCTCAGCATGTAGTGATGGCGCCCAAACGCTGACAGGGAGTGAGGGAGAGAGAGAGAGAGAGAGAGAGAGAGAGAGAGAGAGAGAGAGAGAGAGAGAGAGAGAGAGAGAGAGAGAGAGAGAGAGATGCAGCTCCAGGGCGGGAACATTTACTCTAAGCGGCACCCTGGGGCTGGGGGAGGGGCTACAGGTCTGAGCCTTATTCCCTTGCTGGACTTCACCACCGGGAACTGTGGGCCGTAGAAAAACAGATTATAGTAGCCCTGGTGGTCTAGTGGGGTCCTTTACCAACAGTGTCCACGCAAGCGTGCGCAGCCCGTCTCCTAAGAACCACGCCGGATCGCGATTTGT
Source organism: Pseudophryne corroboree (assembly GCF_028390025.1). Lineage (NCBI taxonomy): Eukaryota > Metazoa > Chordata > Amphibia > Anura > Myobatrachidae > Pseudophryne > Pseudophryne corroboree. The sequence continues at coordinate 251,136,187 of NC_086450.1, read as the reverse complement.
AGCGGGTTCCGCATGGGGGACCCTCTTACCATCTCCCTTAATGCGGCCACGCGATCCCGGAGAGCTGCGGTGAGTGTGTGTGCCTGACGAGAAAGACCAGAGTCCTCCGCTGTAAGTACCCAGCAACCAGGGCGTGGGAGTATACAGCGCCGTCGGGGGAGGTGATGGAGCTGCAGCATGAGTTTTCAAAATGCCATCTAGCACTAAGAGTGTGTATGCTGCAGCCCTTGAAGTCTTCAAACCTTCTTTAAAAAGCTCTTTTCAGGGCTGCTCCCTGTTCGTGTCCTGCACTGCAGGCACCAACTTACAAACTGAGCTCCTGTGCACAGAGGCGGGGTTATAGAGAAGGCAGCGCTGAGCATCTTGGGAACAGTCAAAACTTTTAGCCTGTTGACGCCTTGGATCAAGATCCTACTCTACACCCCGATGTTATCCCTGTGGAACCCAGTATACCCTTCTGCAGAAACACTATATCATATGAAAACCCTGATGCACTTAGCCCCCCTCAGGGTACAGAATATAGGGATAGCAATGTGTGAGATACAAGGAATAGAGATCACACAGCAGCTATTGGCACACACACAGTCACATGTACAATGCAGAAATTATTACAAACAATAATAAAAATGCACTGGACTAGCAATGCTAAGTAACTACACAACTAAGTAAAGCTATGTAGATATATAGACATACAGATGTGTCCACTTACATCTTTGCTTTTTTACAAATTTGGCACAACATGCAAAATACGGCTAAGCTGTTTTTCACGAGTAGCGAGTGGATGAATTTTAAAATTTTTGTTTGCCATAATAGAATATGTATAAAGTAACATATTAAAGAAGCAAATTAAGAAAAATCACAAGGAATGGCTAAATCTCTGAGTCTATTGCATGCAAAACTGTGCTGTACATGGCGGGATATAGCAAAGATGTTTGTGGACACATCTGTAACAATGCACAGTAAAGACTGGATGTATATCCCAGGGTACTTGTACTAAATATCCCTGAATGCATGTACTTGTTCTTAACTAACACTGTCTAAATGACATGTAGAATACTTAAGTGACCTGTAAATGCACAGCGCTGATGATGCAGGCGGCTTTACAGAGGAGACATTAGGGGTCATTCCGAGTTGATCGCTAGCTGAAATTGTTTGCTGCGCAGCGATGAAGCAAAAAAACGGCACTTCTGCGCATGCATATGCGGCGCAATGCGCACGTGCAACGTACTTTCACAACGGCCGATGTAGTTTCACACAAGGTCTAGCGATGCATTTCAGTCGCACTGGCTGCCGCAGAGTGATTGACATGAAGTGGGCGTTTCTGGGTGTCAACTGAACGTTTTCAGGAAGTGTTCGGAAAAAGGCAGGCGTGCCAGGAAAAAGGCAGGCGTGGCTGGGAGAACACAGGGCGTTTTTGTGACGTCAAATGCAGAACTGAATGGTCTGAAGTGATCGCAAGCGCTGAGTAGGTCTGGCGCTACTCTAAAACTGCACTTTTTTTTGTAGCCGTTCTGCGATGGAAACAATCTCACTATTGCAAAGCAAATATACACTCCCAGAGGGCAGCGACTTAGCGTTTGTACGGCAGCGAAAAACTGATAGCAAGCGACCAACTCGGAATGACCCCCATTGCCCAGCAGTCCCAGAGTCAGCTCAGCATGTGTGTAATGGCGCCCAAGCGCAGACAGGGAGTGACGGAGACAGAGAGATGCAGCTCCAGGGTGAGAACATTTGCAATAAATGGCGCATGGGGCTGGGGGAGGGGCTACAGGTCAGAGCCTTATCCCCTTGCTGTACTTCACCACCGGGTACTGCGGGCCTTAGTAAAATGGATTTTTATGGAATCCGACCTGTGCCCTTGCCCTGGTGGTCTAATGGGGTCCCTGTACAGCCACAGTTTCCACGCCAGCGCGCACAGTCCGTCTCCTAGAGACCGCACTGGATCGCGATTTCCAGCGGGTCCCGCCTGGTGGACCCTCTTACCTCCTACCTTGATGTGGCCATGCGATCATGGAGAGCAGTGGCAAGTTGTGTGCCCTAAAGAAAACTGGAGCCCTCCGCTGTAAGTACCCGGCAACCAGGGCTCGGGAGTATACAGCGCTGCCGGGGGAGGTGACGGAGCCGCAGCATGATATGTCAGAATGACATATAGCACTTGTAAGTGCCTATG